>NW_015151245.1:347146-392210 GCF_000732505.1 Cyprinodon variegatus | reverse complement strand
AACAGTAAAGTTCCCTTTTTTTTTTCTTTTTTTTTATGGTGCTTTTGAAATACTGTGATTGCAATAAAAATTAAAAATACATTTATCTACAATTGCTGTCTTGTAATTTCCGACTGAAAGTTTCTTTATAATTGAGTGCCTTTTAAAGTGGATTGCTTAGTTAAAACATAGGATAAAAAACAGAGTATGGAGGACCCCAATGTTTGGTAATCCATGAGTTCCACTTTATTGTGTTACATGATTTCAGACATTAATGATCAGCAATTGATTAGTTCTGAGCAGATGCAGAAATTAACATTTGGTTGGCAAAATATGAAGAAATAGAATTTAACGCATGGTAAATTTAAAGCAAAACATGAAATAATAAAACGCCTATTAGAAGAACAGAAATGAATAACCAGGTAATATTAAGTGCTTAAGCTGGGCTGAGATGATGTTGTTTTGTTGTTTTTTTTGTTTTTTTAGCTGTTTAAATATCTTAATTATGTTTGATGGAGCCAACATTGTTATTTATTTTATGTTTGTTCTTTTGAAAGACCTTCCTGCCCCCACCAGTGTGGCAGAAGCGCTGAAACAGAGGCTGGAAATCTACAAGCAGGCAGCAGAGGGTGCTAAGAGCAAAGGAGATGATCGGAAGGCTCGCATGCACCAGCGCATTATGAAGGTAACCACTGCATTGTTTTTAAGGCAATCTCTCCTATGTTTTTTCCTCTTTTAAAGATACTTCATCAAGCTTACTGAAGCAGAATTAAAGAAACCATAAAACATTCAATTTGTTATTTATGTCATATGCTTTTGTTTGTTTTGCCTCTGTCACTCAGTGGAAACTTGACTGGACAGTCTTTAGCTTTCCCTATAATCTATAGTGTTGGCTAAATACCCTGGATGGGTGATTCTGTCAAATTTCACCTAGGTCAGAGTTTTAAACACCCTGCACAAATGTTATGTTGTTTGGAAATGCGTTAAAGGTAGTTCTCATAATAATAGTCCAAACCCACTCTTGGTCTTATCTAACTTATTTAACCTCAGAGTTTTGCACTTCACTTTTTGCGGCGACAAGCTAAATAAATAATGCTTTTTTTTTAACACATTCAAGAAAGTTTAAAAAGTTATTTTCTAGTTTTAATTAATATAATAAAATAAGTTCAACATCATTTTGAGCATTTTTCTTTTTTATTTTCCATAGTGCATATAAAAAAGGATTGTCTTATAGAATTATCTGCTTGACAAATGTGTACTGTATGTGCTAATGCAGTTTTACCTTGCTTAGCTGTTAGACATCACTGCCAGCAAGCAGCCTCACATTCTGTAAGATGTTTTAGAAGATTTGATCCTTTCCTCTAGTTTTGTGTGTCTGATTTTTATTTTATTTTGCAAATAGCAAATATTTTAAGCACTTAACTTGTCTAAAATGTGCCCAGTCTCCTGTTGAAAATAGTTTAACTGCAGAACATTCAAAAAGATTCCTCCAATGCATATTAGTGCAAAGAACTAATTACCATATTTTCTGTATTAAAAGTCGCTCCGGAGTATAAGTCGCACCAGCCATAAAATGCATAATAAAGAAGGAAAAGACATATAAGTCGCATTTTTGGGGGAAATTTATCTGATAAAATTCAACACCAAGAACAGACATGTCATCGTGAAAGGCAATTTAAAATAAAAATAGAATTACGGCAATAACAGGCTGAATAATTGTATGGTATGCTAACATTAAATGACACATAAACAACGAACTGAGAACGGGCCTGGTATTTTAACATATTAAGAGTTATTCAGATAACTATAGCATAAATTAACATGCTAACAAGTTTATCAAACCATCCTTGTCACTCCAAATTACTAAATCCAATGAAATCTTCATCCTTTGTGTCGCTTTTAAAGAACTCGGTTTACTTAAAACTTTCATCCTGCTGCTCGATACAGTTTTCAGCTGCAGTAATCTGCAGATTATGATTTTCTTTTCGGATCATATTTTATAAGCCCTTCCCGGTTGTTTTTTAGAAGTTAACACCAATGTTGAAATTATCAACACAAGCCTAGAGCGCCCTCTTGCGTTTTAGTGTGAAAACATGTGAAATTATATAGTAATGTGTTAATAATGTCACACATAAATCGTTCCAGAGTATAAGTCGCACCCCTGGCCAAACTATGAAAATAAAAATGCGCGTTAAAGTTGGGAAAATATGCTATGAACAAACACCAGGCTCAGATGAAGATGGCAAGCAAATGCACAGTAAAAAAAGAAATTAAGAACTATTCAAGGTCAATAAAGCAATTTAATCCTTTTTATGTAACTGTAGACGTGTATTAACACTATCCATGGCACCTATTGGTTTAAAAAGACATGTTTCCTGCTTTAAACCAACAGCTGTTGTTGTTTTTTTATGAGTAAAGGATTGCCGCGTTAATCCAGGACTTGGACCTCACTGTTGGATATGGTCTTTCATCACTTTTATGGTTGTGTCTTTGGTTGAAGCTCCTAAAACAGTGATCTGATGGAAAAATTAGTTGACAATTGCTCATATCAGCAGGGTGTGAAATCCTGATTGCATCTGCATGTTGTTAGAGCAGTTTACTTTCTAAGTTTATATCAGATATGAAGGTGTGCACAAAAATGGGCAAATTGCAGAGTTTGCTGTTTCTCCAAACACATTTCTCATATTTATACTAGTAAAGCTATTTTTAAAATGCTATATTTTTTATTATTATATATTAACATTATTTCAGCTGTTGTTTTACATAAATTCTTTGTCATTTATGCTTTTTTTTCACCCTTACAACCACTTATTTCCTTCAATTTGGTGTTAATGTCACAATTATGATTATTAAATTGTTCACTTTTTAGTTGGGAGCCTCAATTTACCATCCATGTTTCTTTTTTTTTCCTTGTCACTCTCGCTATTAACAGCAATACCAGGATGCCATTAGAGCTCACAATGCAGGACGACCCGTCAACCTTTCTGATCTGCCTATTCCTCCTGGTAACATTCAGAACTTTTTTTTTTTTTTCAGGTTTCACTCCAGTTACATGATTAGAAAGGTTAATTTGTATGTGTTTGTCCTTTATCCAGGCTGCCCACCTCTCCAGGGCTCAGAGGGGAGTCAGCAGAACCTGATAGGTGTCCTAGAAACGGCTATGAAAATAGCAAATCAGGATGCAGACGCAGAGGATGACGATGAGGATGGACAAAAAGAGGCAGCTAAGGTGGGAATAAACGGATTGCTGTGCCAAATGTCCAAATTGTTCTAGAGCGGCCAGGGAATCTTGATTGTCTGTGGATTAGAGGAAGTAAAGGCTTCATTGTGAGCCATTTTAGCTCCTGCAGCTTCAAAGGAATATTTTTCCTTCAGTATTGTTCTCTGTTTGGCAGCTCCCACCCACTGCAGGAGTCTTTGACCACCTATACTAAGGCAGTATTTACAAAAAAAATGCTTTTTATATTAGTGCACCATGTGTTGACTACATCTCTCGTCCTAACTCAGCTTAAAGTAACAAAGCTGTCACCCAGACATCTGCTGGTAGAGTTATGAGTGTTTTATGATTTTCTTGTCTGTAGCCTGCAGTGCGTCCTTCTGTGCAGAAAGCAAAGTCTCCAGCTCCCCCAGTCCCCGCTGGATCCTCAGCTCCAAAGCTGGGAGCTAAAGGTCTGTTAAAATCTCTGCATTTTTACCTTCAGTGTCTGCAATGCTAAAATAAACACAACCTGGGAACTTTTCCCATGTGCGACTTTATACCTTCCACGTTTAATTCTGTATGTCAGCACCCAAGGTAGGTCAATACACATCCTGAGAATTATGTTCTTTCCCGTGTCCCGTTTCCTTTTTGCAACAGAGTTAAAACTTAACCAGATGCTTGCAATCATAAAACGGTTTGTCATACTTCCAGGAGTGGCTTTCTTCTTGCCCTTACACTTCTATGAAGACCATAGTTGATATTTGGTCCCAATTATAGATATTTAGTACAGATGTTTCCTTCTTTAGAGTTGCTATTAAAGTGATTGCTGCTTCTTTAGTCAATGCTTTCCTTGCCCAGCCTGCTAGTTCTGCTGGAAAGTTATGTGTTGATTGTTCTCACAGTTTAGCCACAGTCTCTCAGCCACAGTTTTCAGATGATCAATTGATCAGAGCTCTGTGAGATTTTCAAAGCTTTAGGTCTTGCTTTATAGTGTAACTGTGCTTGTGACTTCTGTAAGAATCTCTTCCTGACCTGCTTGCTATGTTTGTCTTTTAGGATGAAATCTTGAAAGCATTCATAGAACAGCTGGTTTTATACTATTTAACATCTATTTACAAATTAGTTGATTTCTAAAGGTTTCTTTATGGGTGTCAGAATAAGAGGCATGAATGTGACTGAATGTATGACAGACTTTAGTTTTAAGTTATTGCTTCTGTCTGTGATTTTTTTTTTTTTTTTTTTTATACCAGTGATAATACATTTAGTGAGCAGATCCGTTTATGTTTTCAGCCCAGCAGCAGGTGGACTTCCTGTTGCTACGGCGACAGGCCTTTATGCGTGCAGCGCTTCGCTCCAAACAAGTGAAGGTGAGTTATACTGTGTTATGTTTTTTCACCTGTTATGTGTTCCTCTGCCTTAGTTAGCAATGATTCGTTGATGCTTTGGGTGTTTTCAGGACATGATTGGAGCAAAGCAGCACCTCAGGAACGCCAAGGGACTGGACAACATGATCACAGCTGCAAAGTCTGGCCTACCCATTGATATCACAAAGGTAATGAAGATATTTCCTTAAAAAAATTTGTGTTTTAAGGTGACTTTGGTGCATCAGATGGGAAGCTTTATTGGTAGGTGTTTATACTGCATCAGTCCTACATTATTTTCGCCCCAAGGGATTTATTTTAGAATATCTGACTTTTATTGAAATAACCCACTGATTACCCTGACTTAACTTTCCATTGAGTTACCCACAATGCCGTGGTTCTGTCTCTTACTTTCAACAGGATGTCTTAAGTGTCAATTCACTGAATTGATTTTCAAATATAATGTGCTGTAAATAAGTTTGTTTTAATTTTAAGTGTTCAAAGAGACGCCTGCAAGCAGGATGCAACCCTTGCAATAATTTTCATTTTAGTGTGAAAAACAGCAATTCCTAAATTTTCCTTTTAGAACAAGCATAGCAAGTTTCTAAAGGAAATAGGACCATAGATGTCAAGAAACCTTTGCCCAGACACAAACTTGAATGCAACCCTGTTTAATTAGAGAAAGAGTGACTTTTACTGATTTTGCTGCTGAAACTAAATATGTTCAACTTTAAGAAAAAAAAAGTAAAGCAAGTTGAAATTTATGACGCCCAAAAGTACTTTCAGCTTCACAGTTTTGACATGTGTGGTAAAAGTTTAGTTGCTAAAGATGCAGTTCTTGTTTGAGTGCCTTTTTGGTTTTATTGTACTCATTACTCTTTTGCTTTTGGAGATTTTTGTTTTGTTTTTTTAATCCATACACATGGTCACAGCTTCTCACCTCTTTCATACAGATTCCAAGTGCTCCAGTGAGTGAGGAGGATTATTCCCTGGGTCGCTCCCGGACCTCTCCTGTCTCCCCTCGCTCCAGTGAAAAGTACCACGACCTCATGGACCGCTTACGAAATCAACATAAGGTTAAAATCTTTTTCTTTTTTCTTTTTTTCCTAAGAAGTCTCACTTTTATTATTCACACAGCAATCAATTCATGTTATCATAAAACTAAAAATCTTTAGGTCTTCATTTGTTTTGTTTTTTGGTAAAAACAATTTTTCTTGCTTTGCAAACATTTTTTTTTGTCATCAGTGATCTTGTTTCTTCTGTGTCTTCTTGGACAGAAATTTTCAGATCTCTGTCAGCAGTTCACTCTCATGGGAAACATACCTGAGGCTTTGAAGTAAGAAACACTTCTCCTGATTGTATTCATTCATTTATTGATATACAGGACTTCAAATGTTCTCCTTTCATGTAATTTTGTCCAATAAAAGTAACTAAGCTTTCACCTTTTCCTAGTATTTGCAAGCTCTCTGGTTCACTGGATTGACAGGGATTTAACTCTTTCACGTTTTATAACATTACAGAGAGTGTTTGCCGGCTGCCTGAAACATATCATAGGCATTTTCCCATGACACTCATCTCGTAAGATTAAGCCACAGTCCTTAAGGGTCCTGCCTTTAAAAAAAATAAATAAATAAATAATTTCAGGCTGCAAATCACCGTAACTGGTGTGGTTTTTGTTTTTTCTCCACCCTTTAATAATCCAGCTAGTTGCAATGGAAAAAAAGCAGATGACAGGATCAAAGTTTCAAAGATTTTTTATGACTGTTGACTTGAAAGTTAGGTTTAGGTATGAGGATTAGGGGATAACAGACTGCTGAAGAGAATCTACCAGGGATGCCCCAATCCTATATATAGTTTGAAAATAGGTTTGATATTAACCCAAAAAACAAATATTGGCATATATCAGCCTACACCTGTGTTTAGGTGTAAAAATTATTGCGCTTTGTCACACAACACTTTGACCACTAGCTCTGCAGACTTCAGGGTTTTATACAATGAGTGTTTGTGTGGGAGTCTCATTTCTGTTTGCCCTCCCTTTAGGACTGAGAAACTTGTTGAAGAGACCATGAAGTACATAGAGATGCTGAAGAATGCCCATGCCAACGGTCAGCCAGTCCCCAAGTGCCACACCCAGGAGAGAACCTTCAACTCTCCAAAGTAAACCTCTTTTTTCCTCTTCAGATTTTGCTCAATATTTAGTGTTTGTATGGAAGGACTTAACAGGATTCTTAAGTTTGAATCCATCTTTGAATCATTTCAGAACTTGTAAGGCAGACTCATATACATGGGTTGTAGTTTGTACCTTAATTTCAGGAACATGGTTTCGTTCTTTATAATACTGTGCAAATGTATCTTTATGTAAACTTGTTTTATTGTGATGAGCCATGAGTGATGTAGGGACAACATAAACTTCTGAGAGGAGTGACTTGAGTTTTTGGAAAATGTGCAAGTCATGTGACAGGCAGCTACGCTCTACCCCTTCTATTCATTTGGCTAGCTAATCTGAATAGTTGAATTCATTTCGAGAGCGAGATCATCTGTGTTAGTAGCACTAGACATCTTCCAGGCATGTGAGTAAAACTAGCAGCAGTTCAGCGGACAGGATGAATGAACGGTAGCCGGAGCGTGCGCGGATGACATCATACACACTCCGCTTTGTTTTTAAAACATATAAATATAAAAAAATATAACCGCGGATGTCTGGGGGACAGTGATTCGCCTACATGTTATGAATGCTGGCGTACCATAAAGAATAAATTATGAGCAGTTTAGTTTGTGCCTTCAATTCGTTGCCCATAGGAAGACGTTACTTGGAAATAAAACCGAATATCTTCAGAACAGCTCCAAATAACACAAAACTAATTTGGGTGAGTAGAACATGATGTAATGACGTAAAATCAAGGGCCCAATGTAAAAAAAAAAAAACGGTGTTCCCCTTTAAGATTAGGGAAAAGAAGGCCACTTTGTATTGAGTGGTATGGCTTAGGGATCAGATTGAGTGAAAGATTTGGAAAAATATGTCAGACAACAACATCTAAAAGTTCTATTAGATTAAACTTGATGTTAAATTTTCTCATCATGCAGAAGCATTTTAATTTAGTGAAATATGTTTTAGCCCAGCCAATGGGCTACTTTACCTCACTGGATGAGAGATGAATCAGAGTGACTCAGTGTGTCTCTGTTCCAGTATCATATCAGGCTAAAAGCTGTGTGACTCATTCAACGTGCATGATAAATTGGCTCATATTCTAAATGGTTGTTTGTCGTTTATATAGAATATACTCTGACCTGTCTCCTAATGACCTGGTACTGTACATCATCCGAGGCGTCAACCTTCCAGCTCCGTCAGGTACAGAAAACAAATGCATCCTTGAGCTGATCACCATGTAATCTGGTAAATCTGTGGCCTTTTACACCAAACTCTAACTCTACAGGTGTCTCTCCTAATGATCTGGATGCAAGCGTAAAATTTGAGTTTCCTTTTCCCAGCTCGGTGAGACGCTTTTCTTTTCTCTCTTGGTTGTTTTTACTTAGAGCAAACCGGTGAAACTTTGCTGAATCGTGTGTTTGTGTGTAGGAGGACGCCCAGAGGGACAAAACCGGCACCGTGAAGAACACCAGCAGCCCAGAGTTTAAAGAGCAGTTCAAACTCAACATTAACCGAGCCCACAGAGGATTTAAACGGGTCGTTCAGTCCAAAGGCATCAAGTTTGAAATTGTCCACAAGGGGTAAAATTAATACATCATAATTATTTATTTGTAAGACATCTTTTAGAGAGACATGGAGAATCAAAAGGAAAAGAGAAAAAGAATCCTTGCTTTCTAGAAATAAATACGACTGAATATAACATAAGACTAGCCATGGATAGGATGATGACATAAAATCAGCTGAAACAAGAAAACAACAACAAGTGCTAATGAGACTGACCTACAAAAACATGTTCAGATGCAGTTTGAAAGGCTGTACATTTATAGTTTATTATTGATTAGCTAGTCGGTTCAGAATTTGATTCCTAAATTATGCTTTAAATAGAGCCCAGTTGCCCTAAGAGTGTCTGTCTTGATGATCTAAGTGCTCTTTTGGGTTTATTTACCTGGAGCATCTTGGTTTAATTGTAATGTGCCGAATTATTTAAAGCTTTAAAAGTAAGTAAAAGAATGAAGTCCATATAGAAACAGAGGGAGTGTACATATTTGGACTTCTCTTCCCTGTTGATGTGAATGCAAATTAGCAGGTAAATATCAATCGGTTTTTTTATTGTTCATTTTCCCATGTTGATAACTGTCTGACTTGTAGAACCTCACTGACTGCTGCTGTTCTAATCTTCCAGCCAAATTCATGCAAAGCATGTCCTTGCAGGCCTCTCTTTCCTCAAAAAAATCTGCAATATTTGGGGACATAACAAGAACACCAACAACATGTTATTCTTGACCAAAGCATGCTTGGATGCAGTGTCAAATGCAACCACATTTAAAAAGGAACTTAACCTTAAAATTATGAAAAAGCGCTTTCTCTAGGTTCCTATGAGATTTAAATCTATGGCTTCTGTATCTTATACCGTTTACCTTTCTTTCATCCCTGTGTGTTCCTGCAGAGGTCTATTTAAGACCGATAAAGTGGTGGGTACTGCTCAGCTGAAGCTAGAGGCTCTGGAAAACCACTGCGAGATCAGAGAGATCATAGAAGTAAGGGTTAATTAAATGTAAGGTTTACACGACCATGCATTTGCTTCAAATCTCTCTGAGAGGGAGTGGGTGTGTATCTTGGTAGGTGATGGATGGTCGTAAAGCTACAGGTGGAAAATTGGAGGTGAGGGTGAAGATCAGAGAGCCTCTCTCTGGGGTGGACCTGCAGCCAACGACAGATAAGTGGTATGTTCTGGAGCTGGTCCCGACGCTCTCCCCTCCAGAGAAACAAAGGGAGTGGGTGAGTAGTTGATCATTGAACAGTTTGAAAGAAAATGTTAACATGAAGACTGTTTTCATGCATCAAAACCATGATGGAAAGGGTAGTGATGACGGTGGTTATAAAGGTATATATCTGATGATTTGAAACAAAGAAAATCGGAGACTAAGAAAACAATGCAGCACAATTAATCCCTGAAATATGTCAACCTCTCTCTGACTTCTGCCAAAAATAGACAAACACCCAAACAGCCAAGATGGTGCACGTAGTAGGGCTGAAAAAAATTTGTTGGATTAATCATGATTAATCAATTATTGAAAAAATCGTCAACTAATTAAGCAATCAATTAATCGTTACTTGGAATGTAGTAACTCTAAAACATGCCTTTAGCTGACAGAGCAACCCACTTAGAGCAGTAATTATATCAAAAGTTGTAAACCTTTTGCATTTAAGAAACAAAAAAAATCATCTGTCAGTCTGCTCTATCCAGAACTCCTCAAGTGGAAAAGTTTTAGTTTTAGCTGGTTTCATTTCCTAAAAAATCTTATTAAGGAACCTTTGGCTATCTGATTATTAATCGAAAAAATTATCGGCAGATTTATCGCTTTGCAAAATAGTCGTTAGTTGCAGCCCTTGCATGTAGGCCACCAAGGTCTGCTGGTACATATTTGACACCTACCAGAGATAGCATTAAGAGCAGTCATCTACCATTAAGATTAATGCCTAAATTGTTTTTTTTTTCTGTATACTAATTAGCAACATTTGTTTTCTTTGTTATTTTAGAGCCAAATGACAGTTATAGCGCTCCCGAAAGCTTCCATTCACTTATTTATTGTGAGTTCTACAACTGCACCAGGGCCACCAAACCTTTAAGAAAATACTCAACTCAACTTTATTTATAAAGCCCTTTAAAATGACAACACCTGCCACAAATTGCTGTACATATCAGGTAAAGTTAAAATTGTATAAAAACAACAGACATTTAGAGGAATAAAACAAATACAAAACAATAAAACAAACCACAAATGCAAAAACAGAGAGAGTCATTTGCTGTGTTAAAAGCCAAAGAATAAGAATAGGTTTTAAGATGAGTTTTAAAAATAGACAGTGAAGAGGATTGTCTAATGAGGAGAAGGAGCTCATTCCACAATTTTGGAGCAGCAAATGAAAAAGCTTTGTCTCCTCTGAGCTTGCATTTGGACCTTGGTACCTGCAGGAGCAGCATTACAGCTGACCTTAGGCACCCAGTGGAAACATGGGGGTGGAGAAGCTCAGAGAGGTAGGGAGGAGCCAAGCCATTTAAAGACTTAAACACAAATAAAATAATCTTAAATAAATAATCCAATCTTGGGGGAAAAAAATTCTCAGACAGTAAAAACTATTCATTTTATTTATAGAATTTTCAATGACTTAATTCAGTAAATTAAAGCACACTAATTTATAGTATTAGCAGCATCGTGTTATTTTTTAAATCGTAAAATAAATATTTAGTGTTTAAGGTGGCCTGCTCTTTTGTTTCAACCATACTGCTGCTTAGAATAGAATAGAATGGAATTCAACTTTATTTTCTTTACACTGTCACAAGTACAAAGCAACGAAATGTAGTTTGCATCTATGCAGAAGTGCTATACAGGATATAAATATTTATTTACATGTGCACAGGGAATATGTATGCATTGACTATAAATGGTGTATAAATGGAGGGTAATCGTTAGAGGCTATAAAATAAATGAATAGTTAGTTAGTGTTTACTGGTCACTGCTAAAGGAAAAAGGCTTTGAGGAAGTATGTTTGAGGATGGATGGCTCCACTTGTTGATTTGAATGATTCACGTTACTAAAAGTGCTTTGGATCTTTCCCTTCTGTCGGAATCAGGCTCCATCTCCTCGATCTAAACCCAAACACGAATCGAGCGGCAGAAGCAGTCATTCCAGCAACTCTCCTCCACAGTACAAGCTCCACAGCTTCAGCCTCCTCAACTACGACAAGGAGCGGCTGGAGAGGAAGGTTTGTGTGAGCCGAGCCTGTCCGTGACAGCTTTTTACCAGAGGTCTGCTTGCTCATTGATGTCGTCTTTCAGATTGGAGATTACCGGAAAAACCATCGCGATCCCCCAGCTGACCTCATTCATCAACACAAAGACGTCCTGCACAGGCTGCAGTGGCAGAAAGCGCAGCTGGAGCGCGCCTCTCCTGCTCTGCTGACAGGTAGTACAGATTCATCGCTTAGCGGTTTATCCAATAATCAGACAGAACAGACTTAATCAGGCTCTGTCAAAATTATTAAACCTTACTAATATAAGTAATGAGCAGTGAAAGATCTCATATGATTTATTTGTTCTTTGTGTTTGATATTTTTCATAGATTTTCTTTGGAGTAAGCTTTCTCTTGTACTGTGTACATTAGAAGTACATACTGTGACTGTACGTACTTATAATGTAAAAAAAATTATGAAACTCAGGTCTCCCTGTTTATTTAGTTGAGTTGAAGATATGGAGGAAGAAAGCTTAGCTTCTTAAATGAGAACTGTTTTTAGACGGATCAGACTGAGATCCTGATGCTCAGCAGGGAGACTGCTGTGATTTGAACAATGTTATTCTATTAATCTGGGCTGCTTGGTGATTGATTGCTGGTCGTGTTAAGGGAACATTAAATACCACAAGATCCCAAGGAGGTTAAACTGTTGGCTGCTATAGCTGTTGTCTGATTGCAAACTGAGACAAAGGATTCCTGGACTGAACTGAATTTTCTTCAGCGTGGTTCTTAGGCTGTAATATTATGGGAGTTTTCTGGAGGCTATAGCGTAAGATATCACCTAAGGCACACTGCCCTGCAGGTTTAAATGTTTCCCAGCTTCAGCACAGCTTAGTTCCTTTAATGGTTGATTGATGGCCTTAGTTGAAAGGCAATCATCTGAAACCGGTGTGATAAACCTGCATGACAGTGTGCTTTAAGGACCAGGGTTGAAACAACACTGTTATAGTATACTGAACAATACATGTGTTCCCTCTTAATTTCCATTTTTTCCTTCCTTTTTGGTATCTTTCTTTTCTCCTTCCCTTCATTATTTCCTTAATTTGCTATATTTCCTTCCTTCCTTCCTTCCTGACCTCCTTCCTAACCTCCTTGCCTCTCCCCTTCTTTCTTAAATTTTTAAAATCTTCCTCATGTTCCCCTTTCTGTCTTTGCTCTCCTCCTCCAGTATTCGGAACAGCTCGTCTTTCTCATAAAATCCTTTAAAACATGACATGTGGACATTTCACTGCCTCTCTCTTTTCTTTGTTTATTAAATATGTCCAGTTTTGCTGTCTCTTAAATGAGTGTGCTGAAATATTTAATAATGCAGTAATTGATAAGCATGTGACCTGTGTTTTTATGGCATGTACAGAGTATGAACACGTGCTGCGGCGATTTGTCCAAGGACTTTCTGATTCTGTAAAGAAATACTCCAGCCAAGGCAACAGGGTGAGTGCAAGGGTCAGAGTTGTGGGGGGAGTTCTCCGATATGTTGTGTTCCCTCTTCTGGTAAACATGCTCATTCTGTTTATTCACCAGGAAGCTGCAAAGGATGCGCTGGGCAGGCTGAAGATGGTAGAGAGCGAGGTAAGGACGACTGTCAAAGACCTCAGCAGCAGTCTAAGATGTTTTTATGAGCAAAATATGTATTTATATTTCTTTCTAATTTCAAGCTGGAATCTCTAAAAAGAAAACGCACCGGATGAAAGGATGGTGAGGTGGAGACGTGGCTGGAGTACTGTTTTCTCTTTCATTCATGCTTGCCACCAGACGCTACAAAACGCAGCTTGGATGAGACGATGCTCATGACCGAGACAACTGCATGAGCCGACCTGCTTCCTCTCTTTCCTTACAACCTGTATTACAAGTGGGCGGTAAATGTATCTACTGAGGGACAACGGAAGCTAAAGGAAGCCTTTAGAGGGTGGAAGGAGAACCTGAATTATTTTGCACTTATTAAGATAAAACACTACAGAGATTTGTTTTTACACCAATCATTTGAATGATTTGGGAGATTAATTAAAGGATTTTGTTTTACATTTTACACCAGCTCTTTTGGTGTTCACTAATGACCAAAAATATATCTTTGCCCGTTTGCGGGTTCTGAGGTGTTCTGAACAAGTGGAATGAGGTGGAATTAACCCTTTCTTGTCACATTTTACCTTTGTAATGAGCTTAATCTAATCTGTCTGCACCAGTGTTCCCAGATTACAATAATCTCCTCCTTTTGGAGTCTTCTGGTACTGAGAGGAAAGAAAACGAAACACAAAACAGGGCTTTCGAATCCCGGTGCTTACATCCTATGAAGGATTACTTTTTCACCAGGAAACAGTCAGGGAGGTGGGAACTGGTTGTTAGGATCCCTCCATCATCACATGTCTATTATTTCGTTACTTGATCTTTATGGGTCATTTCCTTATTTGGTTCTAGTCCAATTCAAGTCAAGGCTAAAATTATTAATAAATTAAATATTAAAGCTTATGGTTTAAAATGAATTTCCTTTGACTAAAAAGTTTTAAACAAACAGGAGATAAGGAGCATCTTCTACTTGTAATTAACCAGGATTGATGGGGCATTCATTTTGAATAAAACATTAGCTTACTCTTTTTAAAAATGGTATTTTCTCTATAATCAATGAGAAATCTTTATTGGCATTTCAGTAATTAAATCCTTTGACTTCCTCTGGTTATCTTTAACATTGGATGGCCTCTTGTCATCAGCCTAACTCAGCTCTCCATAGATTTTTTGTTTCTTTCCTTTTATCTGATTCATGTGTGGACTTCAGCTTGGTCACTCCAGAATGTCAGAAAAAACTTTAAGATTAAGCATTAATTTAAATGTATTAATAATTCTTGGCCTAACCATGCATAGAATGTATATTATGTCAGTCCTCCATTCATTTATTTTTTAACAGAACTAGGTTCCCAGGTCTGAATATCTGATATTTTTTTAATCCACAAAGCGTTCAGTCTTAGATTTTTAAATACAACCATAAAAGACTAGACTCCTCAGAAATCTATTTGGCTTAACTATTGCTCTATTTGCTGTAACTCTCAGTACAGTTTGAAGGCGTGACTTTTGGAGCAGTGTGGAGAGGGATGCTGGTGTTTGTCGTTTTCAGTTAGCCATACTTGGTGCTTCTTAGGTTTCCCCAACATCTTAAATTAATTTCTTTCAATCTACGGATTTTGGTGTACGGTGGATGTCTCCAATTTTTAACCAACAGGATACTAATTTCAAACTCCCGTCATATTGATTTTTTAAAAATGAAGCTGGCATTAGTCTTCCAAAATGATGTTGGAAATTTGTTGAAGGCAGGAAGTTGGTATTCAATGTACTTTGTCATGAGATAAGTTGTCTGACAGAAGAACAGTCCTGGTAACATAAGGTGCAGAAGGAAATGAGACTCAAAGCAATTGACTTGATCTGTATTTAGACGTCTCCTTTTTCAGTTTGAGTGTAATTATGCTGCCAGTCCGTAATGAATTAATTCAGCAGCCGATCAGAAAATAATGAGCAGCTGCTGTGTCACTGCGCTGCTGCTGATATCTGTCCAGCTGAGATCATAGACTGCTCTGTCCACAGGACAGATCTCCAATTTGTGCTGGTATGGAGAGGTAATTGCTCATCCACCCCCCCTGTCCAAGCCATTTTTTTCCCTGAACCATATTTTAAAACCAGAGACATGCGGAGACGCAGCAGATCGCACCAGCTTCCACAGTCAGACCACTGAGCTGCCATGCCTTATGATCTTTTTTAGGAAACCCCTTGCAGATGTTTCTGCTCTTGTTTGATAATATGTTGCCTATCAGCAGCAGCACCTAGCCTGCTTCACATGAGAATAAAGTATCCATTTGCTCACATATAGGCTTTTTTTTTATTCAGTCATATGGCCATTGAGATAATCATGTGTTCAGAATATATTGCCATGCATCCTCAGAAAATAATCTTAGTGAAAGCTGGAGTTTGGAGACTGTTGTGAAGCTTTTCCTTCTCCTACTTCACCTACTGACCACTTAAATTATGTATTTCCTGTCCTTTAGGCAGCTATTGATTTCCATTAATTTGAGGTTGTCTTATAAATAACTTTAGAGGCTTTTGGGCCAAATGTGACAGCGTTAATGTTCGTCTCTAATGCATTTATGTAGCGGTGCGGTTTAAATGCCGATTAATCTGCAAAGCTCTGCATTAGGCGAGATTTAATGGCTGTGACTTTGACTTATTTTAATGCAGTCTCTGGGGATTAGCTTTTTTTTAAAGGTCTTCTTTAAGGGTTTTCATCTATTTCAGAAACATGTGAAGCTCACCAAGGGCTGCTATTATAGGTTTAAAGGTTTTAGTCGGCTTCCATTGTAATATTTGCAGGTATTCTTTTATTTTTAAGTATGAAACTGTATTTGAGTATAATGAGAACAAGCTGGGATATTTGGATTTTCTCTAAACAAGGAAGGATTAACATCAATGTTCTGTACATTTTAAAGAAATGTTGCTCAGGAACCTGTAGAAAATCATCATGCTGTTTGTTGCAAACAATTCTTGCTAGGTAGATTTTTTTTTAAAGAAATTCAAGGGCATTTAGATGTCTGACTTGCCCGTTATGTTCTGTTTGGAAATCACAAAGCCATTTATGATTTTCTATTTCATGCATCCGAAGTTTAAACCTCTAGCTTCTGATGTGAGGTGAGGGTAAACAACTTGGAGATGCCCACCCCTTATTACTCTACTAGCTTTCTGCAGTACAAAAGTACAACTAAACATGATACTACCACCACCATGCTTGACCGTTTTAAAAGGTCTGTGTGGCCTACCTAAGCCTTGACCTTATTCAGATATTGATGGGTTTTTTTCCTAGGAAGTAGAGTCAATGCTTACAACCAACTTATTTAAATGAGCTCTGCTATTTCTAAGAGTGAGCTTTCTAAAGCCAGAATAACACCAGACAGCTGTTGATGGCTCCAGAAAGCCATGCAGTTGAGGTCTAACTTGCTGAGGAAGAATTTACCAGATGTTTGTGGGGTTTAACCCGAAAAGATCAAATCTACACTTATTTAAAACGTATTTTCCCAATTCTTATTTTGAATCCATTTAAATAATTCCTCATGTTGACAGAACTCCTCAGATACATAATCAAAAGCTGTTCATGCTGGTGATGAGCGAATGCAATCCTCTGACTATGGCTGTACATTTCTAGTGTTATTCAAAGACTAACTGTTTGATCATTGATGAAGTTGCTCCTTGTACTCCGTGCGCTGCATGGATCTCCCGGTGTTTGGAAGTCCAAAGCTAAAGGCTACTAGTCACTAATGTATGCTATTGTTAGCGAATGCTAAATTCTCATTCGGCAGGACCTATATATTAAGGTTTTTATGTTATAAACACACAGAAATGAGCAAATTGTAAGAAAAGTGTAATTTCCCATCTGCCTGAATTCTTGTTGGATGGAGGAGTTTTATATATCACCCTTTTAGCTTTCAGTAGGTCTGAGTCATCATTGAATGACTGTCGATGTGTCCAAATGTTGCAGCCTGAAAACAGCACACAGGAAAGTCTTATTTAAAAATTCATCAAGATACTCTCTAGTATCCTGGATGTCATAGCAGAAAAAAGCTGCAAAAGATGCAACAGTATTTTATTGTTCTAGCTAAAGTCCGTCAAACTAAAAAGGCACTTTGGGAATGTTCTGAACTCTAGAGGATGTGTGGGAAAGTTTTGTTTTCTGGGATAAAGCTACTTTTATTGGGAATGCTGAAAGCCACATTATAGCTCTTTTCATAGCTTTGTTGTAGCCTCATGTAGCAAAGCATTTTTTTTTTATCTTTATCAGTAGATTTCACCCTGTGCTATCCTAAACAAACACTCCTCATGTAACCTCCTGGCCTGTAGCTGTCCCTTTATCATGGCAACAAACTCATCGACCTTCATGCTGGTGGGACGGCAGAAGAAAAACCATTTCTGAAATTGCTCCTGCCGGTGACTCACACTCCTCTCCTGTGTTTACACTACACTCCACACACACTCATCCCTGCTCTGCTAATTGGTTAGTCCTTCGCCCTTTTTTTTTCAACCTTTGCGTCCAAAAAGGTTTTGTTTTGGTTTTTTTGGTTTTTTAAATCTGGATCAAATGTATCCTGTAGTTGAAACTCATAGTTTGCATTGTTTTTTTGTTTTTTTTTCCTTTATTCCAAGTCATGAATGGGCAATCTGTATAAATATATTTTTTATTGAGTACAGCACGAGATGCTCCGTTTATATATTTCAGTCTTTGGTTTTCAGTGCTGCTCAAAGGTGGGAATGTTCCTGATTGGTCAGGCTTTATTATGTCATGTATGAGGTTGGTTTCAAAACAAATTAAAATTAAACATATGAAAAAAGATGATTCTGTCCTGCTTCTTTAAAGTTTTTTTAAATATACATATGGGGACATTCACCTGGTCCCCATGTGGTAAAGTTCTGTCCTGTGAGTTGGGGTTAGGGTTAGGTATATGCTGGTAATAGGGTAAGGATCTGGGTTAGGCCATGTAAAATCAATGCAAGTAAATGAAGTGTCCCCATAGAAAACACAGCTGTGTGTGTGTGTGTATACATATTTATAATATGGTGGAATCCTGCATCAAAACTCATTACAGATTAAACAACTTGAGGTTGGATGTTCAATTTCCAGAATGATGATCCTGGATTTGAGCTAGACCCATAGAAATGGCTTTGATCTGAGACTATTATTTTATTGGGAAGGCCTAGTCAAAGTCGAGACCAGAATCTAATTGATCATCTGTGGCAAGACTTTGCCGTTCATTGCCGATCCAATGACTAAGCTTGAAATACTTTGAAGGAGCAGAGGCCTAGCCAGAAAACCCTAATAGGGGTGGCCGGTCAATAACCAATGTACATTAAGAGGTGGCCGAAAAGCACCAGAACCTCAGTGTCAATCTACACTGTTCCAACAGGAACGAGCACAACATTCATATTTTCTAAATAAAGACAAACTATATTTTCTGCAGCCTTTGCTAACAAATAGACGGATATATTTAAACATCTATTATGTGTAAATAAAAGGTATAGTGGACAAACTTCACCCCTTTCTGTTAATATTTTTCAAACATTGAAATAAAATGTTTATTTTTCAGATATTCTGCAGTGTTAAGGTCTTTATGTCCAGCTGGCCAAAACCCAAGAGTTGATCAAATTATCTTGGGAAAAAAAAAAAAAAAAATACCTTCTGTTTTTCTTTTGTGTAATATTCATTATTTGAATTCATATTGCAGTATTCCAGGTTGGGCCTAAACAATAACATCTGATCCCAAAATAGATCTTTTTATCAGCATGGACCCGCTGCTGTGTGGAGAAAGGCTTTTATTTTGGTGTTATGTAAATAATATAAGCAAGTGTGAAATTTCCCCAGACAAAGAGGGAGGAGGAGGAGAGGAGCTGGATAAAATCTGACAAGCAGCGGTCCTCTGGTGGGCGTGGATCCGGAGCTCAGGTCTTCCTGCTCGGTTGAACACGTGGTTCGCCTTCAGTTCCTGTCGGTGTGTGGAGGCTTCCAGTCCAACCGTCACCCCCTTATTTTCCCTCCCCGTATTTCTGTATAATCGCTGGAAGGGGAGACGTTCTCCTGCTCTCTTTGTACCCCTCCTCCTCCTCCATTTCTTCGGTCATGACGCTGGAAGCGATCCGCTACCGGTCCGGGTCCCTGCAGATCCTCAACCAGCTGCTGCTGCCACACCAGACCGTCTATGAGGACATCCGCTCGGTGCAGAATGCCTACCAGGCCATCAAGTCCATGAAGGTAGCTTGGCTTCTATTGTGCTCTGCCTCACATGTGTCTCCGCTCACGGCCTCTCTCTTCCATATTTGATTGTTGTTGTGAAGCATGCATCCTGCAGAGAACCCAGCCTCCATTCATAGTTGTGGTTCACATAAATCATGTGCTTTAAAGCGGGATTTATCCCACCCATCTCCTTTCTTTGGAGAGATCGCTGATGAATTATTAATGACCTTTGCCAGGGTCTTTTTGTTCGCCTTTTGCTCCTGTGCTGCATTCACGGACACCTCCGGCTGCTCTAGTTCTGCATTCCCGTATTCAGGAAATTATATAGAGCTCCAGTGAACGGAAAATATTGAAGATCCAGTACGGTGTTATGAATTAAAGCGCAGCAGTTATTCCCTTTTTTTTGTCTTTCTGCTGCTCCCACTCTGGGCTGATCCTGGCAGGAGCAGGAGATGATCTCATCCAGGTGCACTAATTATAATATCAAAGAGATTTTTTTCACTTATTCAGTAAAAAAAATCTTTTTGACGATTTGGGACTAAAGGTATAACAATAACCTCGAAAGTTTACATTATACATAAGTAGCAATATGTATAATTAAAATAAATTTAATCATTAACCTTATTTGAAACCCTCCATAGGGAGGAAATGCATCAAAATTTCCC
The DNA here is from genome assembly GCF_000732505.1 of Cyprinodon variegatus. NCBI lineage: Eukaryota > Metazoa > Chordata > Actinopteri > Cyprinodontiformes > Cyprinodontidae > Cyprinodon > Cyprinodon variegatus. Next base: position 372,317 of record NW_015151245.1, on the reverse strand, counting down.
TCTTAAAGAATCTGACTTTTTGAGAATAATACCAGCATAATACTAGTGGAAAGTTAAGTGGAAGGAAAAAGTAATGTCATGTTTATAAAACAGGGGACCAGAACATCTCACCTAATCGGCCAGGCCAACAATTCCCCCTATCAACTCCCCCTTTCAGAGGTATACACCAGTATTGGGTAGGGTTGGGAATTGAAACGATTTTCACGATTCGGATTTCCTTATCGATTCTGTGAAGCGATTTTGATCCCCTTATCGGTTCTGTGAAACGATTCGATTATCCATTCGATTCTGTGAAGCCATTTTGATTCGCTTATCGATTCTGTGAAACAATGAACTTGGTAATTGCACGGCGACATTCGTCTACCTTCGCCTATTTCTGCCTGCCTCGGCGAAAACGGAAGGCAGTGAACGGGAGCTGCCAGCCTCTGAGCCAGCCAGGCTACCTGTCTCATCACATTCATCTAAATCTGATGGAGAAGGCATCCGTTTAATGAAAAAGCGTTGCTGTACCATTTCAGGAAATAAACTCATCTCCCCCTGATTTAAATAAACAAGCGTCCCCTTTCTCTCGCTCCCTGAACTGCGGAGCAACTTCGTAGCATGTTTAATAACCCCAAAGAGAGGTAGGAAATTGGTTTTATTTCTAAAATGGCATATGATTTACTAGGAACCACATTAAGCACAGCCAGTGATAGAAAACTAGCTACTTACCACCAGAGTTGCCTTCCATGCTGGTCGTAACTTTAGCTTCTGTCAGGAAGCATCAAAAACACAGCATTCGTTAAAATGTATGCCATGTTGTGTGCGCAGGTGTTTCTGCATGTTGGATGCATTTACCCCCGTGGATGTAATTGCCACTTTGCAAGGATTGCAAAGCACCTTGTTGCCATCTTTCCCTTCCTTAAAATGAAGCCAAACTTTCTATCGCTTTACCCGATGGGACGCCATTTTTTTTGCTTTTTTTCCAGGCTTACGCCTGGTCACATCGTACTTGCTTACTGAATGCCGTGTGCGTAACTTGCGTAAAAAACAAGACTTAAGTCATGCTGCCTGGAAAAGTTGAGAGAACCGTTAAGCGAGCTGCCAAACGGTGCCATGGAATTGGAACACACGGAACCGGTTCTGAACAGGAACTGGTTTTCTATTCCTATCCCTAGTATTGAGTATTGCAGGCCAACAAAAACTCCCCATTCCTAAGGGGCAGACCCTTTCTGGTTCAACCACCTTTTCTAAGCCAAAACAAGGCTTTGTTTTGGTCCACTCTAAAGCTTCAAACTCAAAGCTAATTCTGACATTTTGAATTGAAAAAAGCTTCCTGGATGGAAAGCGAAACGTCTTCAGACTTAAAAGAAATTCCAAAAAACCAATCCACTGGACTTCGTTTCCAAGTCTTTAAAAAAACAAAATGAGAATTAGACATATCTCCACCCAAGGGACCAGATTGACGAGGGTATGTGATGTCGTCATACGTTGACGTTACAATTGGCTGTCGTAAACAGGAAGCAGAGTTGGCAATCCACGGTTAAGTCATGGGCCAAGGTTTTAATAAATCTCTTGTAATCAAGAAACGTGATTATAATGCATCCATGAACCCGGCGGCGGCGGAAATAGGTGATCAGAAGCACCTTAAGTAAGCATAAAAAGTTTTTAGTGAAATTTAGTTTGTTAAAATTTTACACATTACGAGCTATTTTACCAAGGGTTTCTTTTGTTATTTTTTTCTTAATGCAAGCTATAGCTTTGTCAGTGGCTGGAATGTGTTACAGAGACGCGTCTTTATAAATATACAAAATGATGTACTCTAAAAGTATCTACTTCACTAAATCAGCCCTCTATGGATTTGAGTTATTGTTTAAGAATTGAAGTGAATATAAGTAACATATTAATAACATTAATTTTTTTTACATGATGTACCAAAAAATGTGTGTATTTAAAAATTCAGTATTGGAACTAGGGCTGCAGCTAATGATTATTTTGCAAATCAAATAATCTGTCAATTTTTTTTTCTCGATTAGTTAATTTATGATCAGGTAACCAAAGGTTCCTTAAAGATTTATTGCGAAATTAAACTTTTTTTTATCTTAATCTCAACTTTTCCAGGCAGCATGACATATGTATATTTTCAGTCTTTACATTCCAGTTAATGATTAATCGATTACTAAATTAGTTGACAATTATTTCAATAATCCATTAATCCGATTAATTGTTTCAGCCCTAATTGGAATATTTTGCGCTACGTCTAAAATTTCAGATATTATCGATTGGATGAAAACACTCCACTTCTCTTCAATTCTGTTTGAAATGTATCTAATATATTGGTTAATGAAAAACATGCCAGTTATCGTATCTACTGTTGTTTGACCATTGTTCTCAGTTTAAGTAATATTGCTTAAGTGTTCTAACATTCCACACTGCAAAATAGTAGGGAATGATTGGTGGTGATGCCGTATCGGGTCAATACAGGCATTTAGGAACTCAAAGCTGCAATTGTATGGTAAATGAAAAAGTTGTATTAGGGTTTACTGAGACTCCACACACAGACACACCACACTACAGCGGTTATATTGTGAGCTGGACTAAAATAAAGCGTTGATCAGTAGTGAGGGGACATTTCATGTCATTTTCTGCTGTTAGTCCACTTTGTTTTAATTCAACAGTAAATGTAGCCTCCCTGTTGGGCAGGGGTCTCATACTGGTTCCAGAAAGGACGCTGTGGCTGCGGGTTTTCTGTCCAACCAAGCAATAGCGCACCAGACTGCAGTCGTCTCATCAACTGACTCCAATCAGAACATGATGACTTCATGTGGTGAATGGAGTCTGGTGAGCTATTGCTTGGTTGGACAGAAAACCTGCAGCCATACGGCCCTTTGTGGAACCAGTTTGAGACTCCTGCTGTAGGAGAAGAAAAGAAATCTTGCTTATTATTTTCATTAAACATTCCCTTCATAAACAATACAAGACCCCTTTAGAATCCTGCTGTTGCTTCTTATTTAAAGTGAACAGAGTTCAACCCGACTCACTTTCAAAGTTAATCAGCAAGAACACTTCTTTAACTCTACAGAGGGTAGTGGTGAACACTTGTGAACCCTGAACCTCAGGCTGATTTGCTGCACACTGCATTGATCCAGTCATTCATCTGGAGCATTGGAAGAACATATTCTACAATACATGGAAATACTTTTCAGTAGTACAGAAACTTCACTTTTATGAATCAATATTTGTTGGTCATATAACAAACAGAACTTTGGATTTTAATTTGCTTTAATAATCAAAATAAATAAATTCTTAAAATACACCAAACTGTTGGTGATAAATCTGTTCTGTCTGTTTTTTTCAAATGGAGTAAAACTAGGAGTTTTGCAAGCTAATATGAGTTTGTGCTGGTGAACATTCTCAGTCATCCAGGTCATAGTCGTTCCAAAAAAAGACAATTAAAAACAATCGATTGGACTTTGTTTCCAAGTTTGAAGATGTTTCACTTCCCATCCAAGAAGCTTTTTCAATTCAAAATGTCAGGAATAGCTTTGAGTTGCAGGTTTTATACAGTAGCCCAACAAAGACTTGTTTTTTGTTTTGAAAACATGCAAATTAAGATGGACAAAGGGCCCCTTTGGATGGGAAGCGAAACGTCTTCAAACTTGGAAACAAAATCCAGTGGATAGTTTTTTTAATTTTCTTTTTTTTTAATAACTAATGAGCTTTTTAATCAGTTGATCTGTTTGCGTTCTGCTGCTCCAAGCTCATGAGCTGTAGTTTTAGAACTGTATTGACAGATCCATAGCTCTTTAGTCACTTGTTAACAGTGCTTTTCACCACTGGCTGCCTCTCTCAGGTTTGGTGTGACAACCACCCTCTCCCTCCGTTTCTAGGTGCGAGGAGCTCCTGCCATTGCCATCGTGGGCTGCCTCAGCTTGGCAGTGGAGCTGCGGGCGGGTGCTGGGGGCGACGACCCTGTAACATTCATCAGGGAGTCCCTGTGTCACCTCACTTCAGCCAGGCCCACTGCTGTCAACATGGGCAGAGCCGCCCGCGAGCTGATGGAGTTTGCAGAGAACGAGAGCATGGAGAAAAACTCTGAGCAGCTCAGGGAGAGGTGAGCTGAAGATGCATGATTAAGCTGGGATGCCTGGAAACATTATCAGTTCAACTGGGATTCCTTTGACACCATTTAAGAAAATATGTTATGCAGTGTTTATGCTTTTGTTTTGCGTGAATTCCCTGAAGAAGGTCACACTTTAGCAGAGACCCCCCAGGAACTGATTTTGCTGCCTAGACTAACAGATACAGAGAATCTGCAAAGAAACAAAAAAGAATACATCTGAACTGCACCAAAGTTAAGCGTTAAATTGTTCACCTCCTTCTCTCACCTTTATGGGTTCTCCTAAAATGGCAGCTCAGTTCATTAGCAGCTATGATATGGGTTTAAAAAAAAGGGCTGGCAGTAACATTTTTAAAGTGCAAATTGGTTAAGGTGTGCTTTGCACTTCTGAAAAATTAAATCTTTGATTTCCACAGGAAATATCAGCTCCAGGTTATTTTAAAGCCAGCAACAAATTAGATGCCTTCCACAGTTTGGAAAACACCTTTGCTGGTTGCATTTGCTGATAAATTGGCTCCGAATGTTTTAACAGATGCTTTTTTGTAACATTTTGATTAGAATATGTCCCTCTATTCTTTTGTTGGTTGTGTATCTTCTGTCCCAAATGTTCAGAAACAACCTTTTGCATCAACCACTCGTCTTAAGTGAGCAGGTGAGAGACAACAGAAAAAAACAACCAGGGAATAAGTAGCTAAACCAAAAGGTTTCTGACTGACAACACAAACAACTGAGGACAGCTATAAAAAAAAAACTGCTCAAGAAGATCAAATGATTGTTCTGGGTCCAAGTACGTAGAACTGCCTGGAGCAGGTTCTGCAAGAAACTTTGAAAATATTGGTCCGACATGAGGTTAATTGTTAAGGAGACCACTACGATGTTCTGACAGGCAGGTTTATATCTTTGTAGAGATTTATCTTAATCGATGTATTACAGTTACATTATTCACTAAGCATCTTGCACCTATTTTTTTTGTTTTATTTAGCCCAGTTTAGAAATGTTTCTCGTAACCATTAGGCTAAAGGTAGCATGTTTGCTCTCTGTATTGCCGACCTATTGATAATTTGACTTGTAACCTGCATAAGAACATCTTCAGGATTAAATGAATAATTTCCAAAATTCAGCCACAAAGCTCACGGGGCTCAGTATGAAATAAAAACCTAGGATGAGATCCATTTAGTCCAGGCATGCCCAGAGTAGATCCTGAAGGGCCGCTGCCTTGCAGGTTTTACAGGTTTCCCTGCTTTAGCACAGCTGATTCGGATGATTGTAGTTCAGCAAAAGCCTAATAATCAGCTATCAATGGAAATCAGCTGTATTGGAGCAGAGAAACCTCTAAAACCTGCAGGTTAGTGGCCCTAGAGGACTGATTTTAAGGAGGACTGGTTAGTCAGAGACCTGAAATAACAGGTGAATCAGGGTGAAAAGTCCACACTTTGTTAGTTACAGTTCATGAAAAGGGTGGCCAAAGAGATTCTTTGTATAATGTGACGACTGGGTGGTACAGCTAAAGCAGGAGAGTAGAGAAACGAGTAGCAGTAATGAACCTGCACTTAGTGCGTTAATGTGTCCACTAAATGGACACATTAACTCTGCAGTGGCAGACAGCCTCTTCTCTCTTCCCACCTCTGAATTCACCCCTCCTTCTCTTCCTCTCCTGCAGTGTAATTTCATGGATTGAAGACATGCTGGAGCGTGACGTTAACGACAACCGGAAGATCGGTAACTATGGAGCCCAGCACATCCTCTCCGGCGTCCCGAGGGACTCTGTGACCATCCTCACGCACTGCAACACCGGCTCTCTGGCCACGGCCGGTTACGGCACGGCGCTGGGTGAGACTGGAGCTTTGGATGCGATTTAAAGAAGCCTGTGTGTGTTTCTGTCCCTATGGTCGTAACACCGTCTCTGTGCGCAGGCGTTGTAAGAAGTCTCCATGCTCTGGGCCGGCTGAAGCGCGTTTACTGCACAGAGACGAGGCCCTACAACCAGGGGTCCCGGCTGACTGCGTACGAGGCGGTCGCAGAGGGAATCCCTGCTACGCTCATCACTGACAGCATGGCGGCACTCACCATGAGGGAAATGAACATCTCAGGTAAGACTCTTGAAGACGGCGTCACATTTTTCTGCTTCATTACTTAACCCCTTCGTTCCTCCCTCAGCTGTGGTTGTTGGTGCTGACCGGGTCGTCGCAAACGGTGACACAGCCAACAAGGTGGGTACCTACCAGCTGGCCATCGCTGCAAAGCACCATGGGATCCCCTTCTACGTAGCTGCACCCAGCACATCATGTGACTTGAGTCTTGAGAGCGGGAGGGACATCATCATTGAAGTCCGACCCCCTGAGGAGCTCACCAGTATAAACGGAGTCCCCATCGCTGCACCAGGTAGGAAGCTTGAGTGGATCAGGAAAAATAAGAGAGAGATTACTGTGAAATCAATCTCATTAGTCATCTGGGATGGATTTACTTCCATCTCAGATGACTAAGAATGTCAAGCCTTTCTCCTTTCAAACTATAACAGTGTGTAGCCTGTGTTTACTTCCTGGTTCCTGAGCCAATCACATGAGAGTTCCCAGCATTGCCAAACGGAGCACAGCAGTTTATATATATTTTAGTTGCACAAGACCAACAGTCTCTAGGGAACTCTAAATTCAGATTGACTGGGACCTTTGGTTATTATTTTTATCTAAAATACAAAAAATAAGTACTAAACTCAGGGTTAAGGAAGTTTGTCCACAAAGGATAAAAGCAGCATAGTTCACAACTTGTACTTTAATCTATGATTCTTGAATATTATTACAAGTAACATTTTTAGATCTTTAGTTGAAAAAGAATGAAATCCACTTCAAGCCTCTCTAACATGTGCTTTATTCATTTGGTGATAAGGGTAATGAAACTGGCAAAACAATGGCGATGTTTATAAGAAATGTTTAACTTTGGTTCTGTTCCTGCACCGCCGGCTCACCCCCTTCCCCCCACCTAACCCGGCTCGATATTCTGATGAGTTTTGAACCTTAAAATTGATAGATATTTTATTTTATAGATTTTCACAGTGAGCAGGAAGGTGCTGCATTCCCTTAATATCAACCCTGAACTAGTTGCATGAATATACAGTCTCTTATGGAAATTTAGTTGCAACAACTTCCGTCTTTATGGGGAAGGGGGAAGCAACGTATGCCATAAAGCAGTTTGCACATTTGTGCTTGTTTTGTGTGGAAGGGTTACTGCCACCCTCCTCAAAACTGCTTAGTGTCTGTTAAAGCGATACAGACCCTCCTGGACCATAACAGAGGTGTCATTCAACTAGTTGTAAGTCGACGTATAATCACAAAAGTTATGAAAATGTTTTATGAAGGTTGAAGAGTTACTTACTGATAAATAAGGACTTTCCTGCACAAATCCTTCTACTCTAAATGCCTCTGCAGCTTTAGCATCTACCTCAGTCAACACCAATGCTCAGACTGTAGCCCCAGCGCTGTTTATTAAAATGAACTAATTGTTTTGCGCTTTTTCACACTGAATCTTGAACTTTTCTTTATTATTTTGGCATCTTTATTTAACTTTTAGCTCATTACCTCTTTGTTTTGTCCCTTCAAACATGCAATGTTACTGTAGAAATATACATGTTAATAAATTAGCAATAAACAGTAAAAGGCAAAAATAATAAACAATATGGCAGCGGGATGCAGTAATCTTTGTATGCAGCCTGAGTGTCTTACTGGCATGTAGATTTGATAACATGACTGTTAATCTTATTGCCCTAAAGGGGAGGATAAAACTAGTGCTAATAGTGAGTAAAGATTGTGAGACATTATGTAAATCAGATTAGATTTCTTTTGTATATAATGTTTCCATGTTTTACAAGAATTAATAAGTTTCATCCTAATGTTGTTTTTCTCATTTGTAAAAAGTAGGACTGAAATGATACCCCTGCTCTGTCTTATCTTAGCTGAAATGAGCAGCACATGTTGGTTTTCTTTTCTTTTTTTATCAAAACATTTGCTTGTTTTTTGTGAAGTTACTAAAAGTTTCTCTTTTTTAGATCAACCAAAAACAAAACAGTTCATAGATTTATCAATTACTATAATAATATCTGCAGCCCTGATGGTGAAGTTTAATTGTTCATTAGATCACAGACAGAGGTGAATAAAAGTCCGTCTTTTTAGCCTTTTTATCTCAGACTTCAGGGCTTCCAAAGTTCTCCACTTGTAAAGTGAGATTGTTGCATTTTTGTGCTGACTTGCAGACAAAGCAAATGCATTGATCAGGTTGCACACAAATGTCCTTAGAGGACAAAAGTCCTTAGAGTCAAAGTCTAGCCTGTGGTTTTGTTCTATTTGAGCCAAATAACTTGAATAACTGGATTTTTTACCAATTGTGCTGCAGTGACAGCTCAGTAATTAAACCAGTTTCAGTAAGTCCAAAGCCCCAGGGCTGAAAGATTGGTGCTTATAGATTTCTTTGCTCTTTTCTTCTGCAGTCATGTTACTGTTGCTGTTTGAAAGTCATTTCAAAATAGTCATTTGGTACTTTATCATAAGTGCAGTGGCATTAAGATATTGGTTCTAATGAGCCCTGGGCCAAGTTGATGTATTTTATATAAAATTGGCCTATTTTATGGTAGGAAAAAAAACAATATCACTTCTGTTTTTTCTCACTAGTTAGAACAAAAATGTATGCTATAAACTGATCAAATAAAAACAACTTATATACCTACTGTTAGAAAAGAAAGTCAAAATGTACAAATGTGTTTTAGTACTTTTTTTAAATTTTGAATCTTAAATGATTACAGAAGGGCTGCCAAGTAAAGAATAAGTGCCAAACATGTAATCCCTGTGCTGTTTGGGCCTCCATAAACTGACTGTTGGCTTCTGATCTTTGCAGTTTCTATTTGCAGCATTTTCTGCACATACATCCTCACAACTAGAAGTAATGTAGAGCAGACAATGTAACGGAGACAGGATGCAGTGCTGGAAAAACACTTTAAAAATCAATTTGTTATAATTATAGAAAGAATTAGCGGCAGATAAGCAGGATTTCTCTACATAACTTCATGATGGGACTTGAGGATCACACCAGGGCCGTGGTGCTGATTAAATCTTCTTCCAGTCTTTTGACTTGGCAGCAGCTGTGGTCGTCTTCAGAAGAAGAAGCCAAAGATTTGAGAACCAGGCCTGCTAACTCTGTCTCTGCAGAACATTAGGAAGACAGCAAGCAGGTGTTTTCTCTATGCCAGTGTCTATTTGGCTGACACATAAAGCTTGCATATGTGTACAAAACCTGTGCTTTTCTCTGATTGGGTCTATTAGTGAGGATATGTATATTTAAAAAGCATGATGGAAAGATGAAGATAGCTGAGGAGAGAAGCTATATGCAGAACACTGAACACTCCGCCCACAGACAAAGCTGCAGTTTTTCTGAGAAATGTAAAATTGGAGACCTTACTAAGGAGCACCTAACCACTGCTAACTAATGTCATGGTTGTGGGGGGCGTGGCCTACAGTAGAACAAGGGCATGGAAAACCAAAAGAGCTCATCTGGTGGAAGGCTGAATAAAGACCTTTTTGGTAAAGGCTATCTATCGAATCTCGGAGCAACTTTCCTCCACAAACAGCAAAAACATTCTCTGGGGGCCTTATTGATAATAGTTTTTCTTTTCAAATGTAGAATAATAGAAGAGCTTTAAAGCAACAGTCTGCAGCAGAACTCCCATTTCTACCAGCAACTCAGCAGATTACTTCTGTGGATAGATTACTGAGCTGTAGAGTACAAGTTACACTTGGCAGCAGTGAAAAGAATATGCAAAAGAAAAGATTTATGTATAAATCAATACTTCACTACAGTGGTTTACAAGTCATGAATTTTATGAGGACAGTGGATGTCACATCAGAAAAACTTTAAGTTTGCAGTTTTCACGTGAACAAACTTCTTCATATGCCATTTTAATTGTATTTGTTATTAAATGGAACTGCCGCCATTATGAAACTTGGTATTTGTGGAATTAGCAGAATATAGATATAGTTTTTGCAGATTTGTAATGGACACCCAGCTATTTATTATCCATCCACACAGGTAAATCTCTTGGATCAGAGTGAAAAACTATAAAAAAGAAAGCATTTTGCTACAGTCTGTAGTGGCATCAAGATATATAAAGTGGTTATCTGAAAAAAATGTTGTTTTATTCAGCCAAAAACAGAATGTTTTGTTTCTCTAAATCTTTTGTTTTCTAATACCCCAATGAAAGTTACTCAGCTGCTAGATCTTTTTTTATATTGATGTTCCTCTGAATGGATCCTATGTGTATTTAAACTAATAATATAATTCTGTGCAGAGATGGAGTTAATGCCTAGAAGTAGATGCTCAAATTCATCTGATGTGTCTTTATTTATTATGTAGTTAAAGATAATGTGTAACATACCAACCGTTCCCTCGCTGCAGGTGTCGAGGTGTGGAACCCGGCGTTCGACGTGACGCCTCACCAGCTCATCACTGGAGGCATCATCACCGAGCTTGGGGTCTTCCTCCCGTCAGAGCTCCAGGCGGCGCTCACGGGTCGCCTCACCGCGCTCTAGAAAGCCTCCCCTCGCCTCCTGCTGGCCCTGATGCACTACTGCACATCCACGTCACATGCTCTAAAGGACACTCTTGTCTTCACTGAGGGTGCACAGTTTGTGGTTTGCTTTTGTTTTAATCAATGCACAGTCGCTGTAACGTGTCAGTGGTGCACTGTCCAAAAATCTTTAATCTGCCAGCTACAAACAAACAAACAAAAAAAAAGACAGGATTTTTCAGAGCAGGGGGTCAAAATGTAAGCAGTCTCTTTCTTTTTAGATTCTCGTTCAGTAATTTTCACGTCTCGCTTCTTCCCCATCCCGCATCTCATTTCCCTGTTTTTTTAAAAACTCTTTTCAATCAGGTTCTGCAGCAAACGGAGCTCAGCTTGACTCATCCTAATTCAATTGGGCAAAGTAAATGACTAGCTGATGGGGGGGAAAAAATAAAGCCACACAAACAAAACAAAAAAAAAAAGGGACTAACTCCTTTGATAACATATCAGTCGTGGTTTTCAGAATGCTGCTACCATATTGTAAATATTTACTCCCTGCTGGTAGTCTGTACATATGTAGAAAACTAACCTCTGCTAGTTAAAAAAAAAAGTATTGCTATTTTAACCAAAAAATATGGTTATTAAAAATCTGATTTGCTATTTGAAATGTTATATTAACATTTAATTTATGTTTTTCAGTGTCAGTCTTTTTTCTTCTCTAATTGTGATTATAGCTCATAGACTTTGACACACAGCCTTTCTTGGTGATACAAGAAAATAAACCCCCTTTTTTTTTCTCCTTTTTTTTTTTTTTGCCAAGCTGTCCTGTGTTACAGGACACAGCTGTACTGATACCTCACTTCATGTCTTCATCTCACTGGCTGTGCTGTAATATACCACACGTATATACTTTCATTATACCAACAAGTATGTGGGACACAGGGAGCCTGGGTGGGAACTTTATAAAAGCCTAACCTTTTAAGGAATAGTTAAATCTTAAATGGAAGTTTTTGTTTTCTACAACTCTTGTCAATAATAAATCATTATCCATTAATAAAATATTGGAAAATAGCCAATAAAGGTTTGTTTAAAGCCATTACTTTATTACCTATTTTTTAAAGCTAAGCATTAAAGGTCTTGAATCTGTAAATGCATCTGTTAGGGACCTGACATAAACGAGGACAAATGTTAATCAAAAATGTGGCAAAGTTCAATTTAATAATGCCAAAAGAAAAATTTAACACCAGTTAAAACTCAAATGCAAACATAAATCTAATGATTTAGGTCAAATTCAACTAAGGTCAAATAAGCACAACACAAACAAAACTGCAGTAAAAAGGAAAGACTGCTTAATTAGGGGTGCAGTGATTTTAAACTTGCCATATAAGGAAGTTACAACATAATATAGTAACAAAAAGCATAAAAAATTAACAGAAGGAACATATAAATGAATAAAGCAAAACTTCCTTTGAATAATAAATGGAAATGATAAAGTTTTATGTTAAAGTAGCAAAAGTAACTAAGGCCAACACATCCAGCTGGTCTGTATTTGCAGAACCTCAAAGAGAAAACAAGTATGTAAACCAGTCAGACAAAGTGTGCACTTTGTCTCTAAATAAATCAATTATTACCACCTTCCATAACTTCTAATATAAATGACAGAACATCACTAACGCTGAGGTGGTGGTAGCAGCCTCCACCACCCACTCCTCCTCCCTCTAAAGGCTCTCTGTGGGGCAAGAAGTCAGCTGTAGTATTCTGGGTGACAGCCCAATATCTCGGGCTTGTAGGGTTGGATTTCCAGGTACCAATATTTTGAGTCTCTTCCCTGAAACCTGTTGGGCTGGAGGTCGATTGTGAGCGTCCCTTTTTCTAGCTTTAGAAAGCTCACAGGGGTTCCTCCGCCTAACGACCACAAACCGCTCAGCCAGTTGAGCAGCCTTCTTTGCAGTCTTTGGATTATGTCCCTTTATGAAGCCTGATGGGTTGCAGCTGTCATTCAGCTCCTTCAGCCTCATGTAGAGCTGTTTTGGAGAAGAGGTTGGTGCTGCTTTCTTTGAGGTCACACCTGCCAGGTCAGATTCCCTTTTCTTTTCACAAAGGCTACTAAAAATAAGATAAAAATAACTCAAATAGTTCCACTATTAATTAAAAAATGTAATTCAATTGAACCTTATTCATTATTTTCTGCTCTGTCTGGGGCCGGGTCACAGGGGCAGTAGTCTGAGCAGAGACTCCCAGACTTCCCTCTCCGCAGACGCCTGCAGCTCTGCTAGGGGAAGCATGAGGGGCCTCCACGCCAGCCAAAAGGCATAGTTCCTCCAGAGCGCCCGGGTCATCTCCTGGCGGGACACACCTGGAACACCTCTTAAGGGAGGCGTTTAGGGGACATCTGAAAAAGATGTCCTCAGCTGACTCCTCTCAATTTTGAGAAGTAGCTTTACTCCAGATGACGGAGCTTCTTTCGATATCTCTAAGGAAGAGTAAAGCCCTCTTTCACCTGCTTGGAGCTGGAATCTCCTTTCGATCATGATCCAGATTTTACTTACAGACAGGTAAATCGACAGCTCCGGCCTTTCACTCAGCCCTCTGTTCACCACAGCAGACCAGTGAAATGTATGCATCAAAGCAGAAGCCTCACTGATCTGTCTATTGATCTTCCACTCCATTCTCCCTGGAGTTAAAACATCACTATTTATGCATCCTATACACCTCTATCTGTTTTTTATTAATTGCAAAAAAACAAAACAAAAAAACACTCATGAACCAGGAAAAAAATCTTTTTGTTTTTATCTCCACCCTTTGATAAGCCAATCCTACAAGAGTTTGCCTGTCTCCAGCAATGTTGTGCCAATCTATCAATTGGTCCACCCCTAATAAAACATTAGGATGATTTTCTAAAAGCCATTAACTAAAAATGACACACAACTACTTAATGGATCAGGTCTGTCCTGGATTTCCCAACTCTTTCTTTGCCAATAGTCTTTTAAATTTCCTTGGATTGTAAACAGCTCACATTTCTGCCATGTAGAAACTGCTTACCTCTGCCGTTAAAAAAACAAACCTTTTCTATTCTGACTGCTCACTCATAGCACTTTGCACTAACTCTTCCATATTGGTATTCTGATGAGCACATCACAGGGAATTTAGGGTCAGGTGCCTTGCCCAGGGGCACATCAACATGGTATGGAGAAGGCTGGACTTAAAGTGTCTGAACACAAGAACACCTTTTTTTCTGACTGACCCTCAGTTTCTTAAACTTGGAAACTGTTGAGCGAGACAAAAAATTGCAGCAGTTGGCTTTAACAATAGGGAAATACAGACATGGTGGGATTTTTTTTTCAGTATTTCAGATGCACATCAGAGCCAACTGAGAGAAATTTTTATTTTGTCATGTCAGTTTGTGCATCTCTAAAATTGAATTTCTTAAATGATTAAACAATAATCAGGATTACAAATTTTATGTAAAACAAAAAGGGTTTAAACATCTACTTGTTGGGTAGCTATTTATTATCCAGCTGGTTTGACCGCACTGACCGTAGCAAAGGTGGACTGTTCCTTTAAGGTTCCAGGTGTGTATTCGGGGAGTAAATGTATTTTAAAATAAGTGCTGCAACAAACACGGCAATTCCATTCACTATCTGAATGTAAAAGCCCTCTCTGTCGTAGGGCTTCAGACTCTTGGTGACTATTTGCCTCTGTGCTCACAGCAGAATGTGCTTTCAGCTGTTTGGGTTCGTCCTCCCTCTTTTATTAAATCAATGTTTCATTCTGATCCCCCAGACCTTCAACTGAGCTTCCACTCAAAGCCACACATTCGTTTCTGTTCTCTTTAGGTTCAGGATAATTACATATCAGGTTCATATCATCACACGGTTAGAAATAACTCCGATCTTAGCCACTTAACCGCCACTTAAATATTTTAAGGGTTGATCAGATGTAGTTGCCAGTTTTCTTGTTCCTTTAAGAGCATTTCAGGAGCTGAAAAAAATATTTTTGACAATTATTTCTAGTGCTGTGCTCGATTAGTATCTGAATTTTGATTTTGGATAAACTATGGATGCCACGCTGGAGCAGAGCTAAAGTAGGAAACCAGTGGGATCTGCTCTCTGAGATTTCTTGCAGTAGTCTCTGATGAATCCCAATCTAGAGCAGAGAACACAGAGATTTGGGAGGATAGAGTTGTGGCTTGAAAACTAAAGAGGTTTTTTTGCAGAATATTGTCTCCCTTTCCCTGCCTTGAAGTTGCCTCCATCACTGGAGGCCTTTTTCTTTCCATACCATCAAACCTCCTCCACAAAAAGCTGTTCTGCACTGAGGATTTTTTTTGTTGTTTTTATCTCTGCAAGCCAATTCAATATGGCCGCCATCCATATAAATTAGTAAACGTTAAAGGAATTAAGTGATGGGAAATTCTAATAATTTATCATATTTTTTCTGTGGGTCTTTGTTCCAATATTAACTATTTTCAAACCATTAAATGTGGAGAAAGGTGAATATTCATAGTGCCGTTTCTGATCATCTCGTGTTTTTATCCGCATCATTTAGCTCCTCCCACTGGTCCTCCAGCCTGCGTCTACATGTCATTCACAGATAGGGGATCCCACTTCAGAGGTGAATCAAAACTGCTAAAATCAGCAAACAATAAATATGAGAATCTCAACATTTTTGTAAAAAAAAATAAATAAAAATGAACTAAGGTTTACATATACATTTTTAAGTTGATTATCTGAACATGTGTATCCATGTGTAGCACTGTGATGTAGTTAGAGGAATAAAATATATAAATAAATATATATATATATATATATGTAGAAAGCCAAACCCTGTGAGGGGACTCTTGTTTTAAGAGGATGTGCTACCTTTCTATGATTTGATTACACAGCGACGCTTATGAGATGAGAATATTTTTAAAGAAATTGGCGAAACTAAACATATCGTAGGTGGGTTGAAATTATTTTATTTTTTCAAATTGCTTGAAAATTGCTCACAATGTTATATAAATGGTTAGCATTTTACCTTAACATCTTAAGCTATCTAAAAGGTTTTTTTTGTTTTTTGGAGAAAAGAAAATTTCAAAATTTGGCAGCTTTTAATTCAACTTAAATTAACTACTTGAAACCAAATTGGAGGCTGTTTTCTTTGAAGAATGCCCAGCTACTCATATGGTGGACTTTTATTCTGAAAATCCTTACACTGTAATCCTTACAAATATCAGCGGCTTGATTGATAAACAGTGGAGCATAGGTGTAGACAATCAGTCTGTTGCTGTTACAGTTTAAATAATTTTTCTTTTTAAACAACATATAAACATTATATGATTAAAAAATTTAAAGGGGGGCTCCCACTAATAATCCTTATTGTCTTGATTTTGCTGTTGGTTTCATATTAACCTGCAACTTCAATGCAGTTTTTGTCCAGAAAAAAAAAAAACTTTGAATCATAGTATCTATCACTCTATCATATGTTTTATAAAAAGATGTCTCACTGTGTTTTGCTCTCCCATTTAACCAGCTCACAAAGCTTGGTCATATGCCAGCGTAAAGAACAAATGTCTCTTTTGTTTTGTACAGTTTTAGACATTTCGGAGGCACTTTTTTGATGAATCTCCACAAGTATGTAGCAAATATGAACATGTTTAATCCGTTACAAACCCCGTCTCTTTTTCTTTGAAGGGAGGGGAGGTCAGTGTTTGTTTGTCAATGGTAATTATACCTGTCTGACTGTGTTCTGTTTAAATCCCTGATTATCATTGTGACTCTAAGTAGGCCATTAGAACGCCACGCTGAGGAGGCCTTCCTTAGCCAAACACACTACCTCTCCGTCTGCCTGCATGGACTCTGTACACGAGCACTCACTGCAGCAGGGCGCTGGAACCCAGAGTGAAATTATTATCGGCTCTTTAACCCAAAGTGATGCTTTTTTTGTGAATAGATTCTGGATTTTTAGCAGAATTAACAGTTTCACAGCATGTCCTGAAGCTGCAGTGCATCATCGCTGGGTTTGAAAGGTTAAAACACCAACAGGTTCTGTGGTGCCAAAAATTCACATTGACTTCGATCAAAGCAAGGTGCTCGTGGGTTATGGGAAAAATGAATTACAGTGGAGGAAGTGTTGTTCAGGTGGCCTCTTTAAGTGCAAATTTGTCTTTATTGAAAATCACTTTATCTCTGTTTAAGTTTGTGATGTGGAAATAGGTCCAAACTGGATGAAGGAAAAGGTTTTTCTTTCACATGGATACAGAAAAAAAAAAGAATAAAACAGTGAAACATTAATTGTTTTGTCTTTTTGTTTGGGCTGGAAATTTTGTTGAGATTGCAATCTGCAGATTATCGGCCCCCCCATTAGTTATCAGATTAACTGATTAGATAATGGTTGCACACCTTTCAATTTAAATTGATGCATTTTTTTCATGTCGGTCTATAAGATAAAATACGATGAAGACTGTGGTTGTAATGGGCTGAAGAAAAATTTTTGGAAATCTCCACGCACTGAATGCACCTGGAATGACACTGCATTTTAAATAAATGTAGCCCTTTTTAAGTGCATCCATTTGAAACACTGTGCAAAAATCAAAGGGGTGGATTCAGGAGATGTGATTTCTGTAGTTTTCTGCACAGATCTAGCTGCTGAATGGGTTTCAGTTTTAGCTGTCCATTTCTGTAGGGGAGATCCATAGCATTATTGTTAAGGCACTCGCAGAAAAAAATTAGATGTTACTTGGTTTGTGTAAGGCTAGCCCCTTGTGCCCTTTTTGGCAATGACCTTAAGTGAGTCAACTTTGCTTTTGTGTTTTTTTTTGTTTTTTTTTATTAGGAAATGGCTTGGTTACCTTAAACATTTAAGTATGAAAAAGAAAAGGAAGAAAACATAAGCTGCCTGCAACAACACATTACTACACTCAATGCTGTCAGCTGTTCAGCCAGCAGTCATCTGAATAATTACTTGGACCATAACATATTTTACTGTTCTTTATCATTTTTATTTGTTTTATAAATAATTTTATAAAATAAATAAAATGTATAAAGGGGGCAGGGGGTATGATTGTCGTTAGCTGTAAGCCATAATCATCTAAATTTAAAATGAGATATATGACGGATTATTGTGCAAGATTCTTTTAAAGGATGTGTTTTAGAGAATAGTGCAGAAAACAGAAACCTTGAATTTGTATCATTTGCTTTGTTTAAAAAATACAGTATTTAAATGAGAGGAACATTCAACTGATAAACGTCAAGAATAATATTTTATCAAGAATAATAAATCTAACCTCTTAATTTTATGCTCATTTTGACATAAAAATATGTAGTTAGTACGTGTTGGTAGTGATAAGCACCGAAAAGTTGTCTACTAATGACCATTATATAGAATACATGCAAAAGTGATTCAAGCTTGCCCTAATGAACCAGTAGGGGGCGCTAATAAGATCAACTCGGACTTTAACCGCCTGAATGGTGTGACGAAGAAGCAGTCAGTATTCGTTCTCAGTAGAAATGGCTCAAGGCTCAAAGAAATTCAAGGCTCAGCGTCCCGGAGCCTCAAAGAAACACCAACAAAACAAACCGAAGGGGCCAAAGAAAGGAGGTATGACTTTAATCTGAATTATGACTGTAGTTTCGGTCCACGAAAAGAAAGAAAAGCCATAACTCAACATAAACATGTGACCAAACACATGTCTTATAGACATGTTTTAGACTTATCTTTTTAATACAATGAATTTTCTATTTTATCAGCTAAATTTTATTTGATATTACATAACATGAAGTACATAAACGTACCGAGATGTTGGTCAACTATATAATTTATTTCTTTTTAAAGGAAGGGTTATCGCGCCTAAAAAGGCCCAAGTGGTTCAGCAACAAAAGCTAAAGAAGGTGATTAAAAATACCAATCTGCTAATGTATAAAGATGTTAGTTTTATTTTGATTTCATCGTGGTTTATTCCCCCATAGGGCTTGGAGGTTGCCATCAGAAACAAGATTGAGCAGGAGGTGACCCAGAAGGCCAGTTCCTCCCTCCATAAGCCTCTGGCTGTGGTTAAAGGGGCTGAGGTGAAAGGAAAGCCTGGAACCAGCACCAAATAGGACCATCGCAGACCTGGATCCCATCAGCTTCAGGTTGTGGACTGAGGACTTTATATAAACCTCTGTTTGGGTCGCCGGCGGATTGGTGGAAGCCTGGTTTTCAGTTTTTGTTTTATCTTCAGGTTGTTTCTCTCCTCTTTCAGGAAAGTGTTTTTCTTTGTACAGTGAAATAAACTCTTCCCATTCCAGATTAGAGAACGTTTGCCGAAACCAACCTGTATGAAGGAGTCCTGATGTTTACCTGACACATAAATGATTGTTCAGGATGAAAGGAAGATTTCTAAGACAGCTGAAATGGGATCACACAAATCCGATCTTAGTTTAAACAGGGACAAACTCTGTCTTCAAAATCCCTGTGGTGAATTTTGTGTTATTTCTATACAATTAAAGCTTCATTTGTCAAATGAATATGTTGAATGAATCCACACACAGCTCACTTAGTGTTTTTTATTTATTCAAGACTTTATTTGAATCTTTTTAAATGTGAGTAGCTTATGCAGTTCAGAAATGATGTATTTTTGCATCTATGTGTAAGCATTATGATGCTACAATGTTACAACAGCATGTAATAAGGCATACATGACTTAAAAAGATGCTAGAATAAATGATACATCGAAAAGATTTGTTTGTGAAGCTGGTAAAAAGTTTAAAAGGCCTTTATGGCCTCCGCGCAGTGATGAGAGCGAAGAAACCGAGGGAAGGAGTCCTTGGCCATCAGGCTGTAGATCCTCTGCTGCGCCTTGTTGAAGGTTTCTGCACACGGAGAGTCCATCATCGCCAGCAGAGCCTCACGGGTCTCAGCATCCAGGTTCACCTGCAATGAACAAAAAAACAAAGGTGGTCAAAACAGGCTTGATTATTCCTATACATCCTTCAGGCTCAGCGCTGCATCCCTCTGCACCGACCTCCAGCGGGGCGTCGGGGTTGATGAACTGGTTGTAGATGCTAATGGCTTTGATCTTCTGCATTTTTGAAGGAGAAACCCTGTAGTCCTCACAGGCCAGCCAAAACTCCAGGTTCTCCTCGCTGAACTCTGAACGCAGGAAACCTCGAAAGGCTTGAAGGCCAACTGAAAGGACAGGGACAAAGTTACACAAAGGACAGAGCAGCTAGAGGAAATTGATTTAAACATGAAAGGAAAAGCACTAAAGCCAGATCTCCAGACACAGGCTGCAGGTTTGGCCTCCTGCCAGCTGATGATGTCTCTATCCTAACAACTTGTTTTTCTTTATCAAGAGTTTTTACAAAGCCAATTTTTCTCAAAGCTGTAAACATTTACCAGTTAATGTAAACCAGAAAGTCTTAATTATGGACAGTATTTCTGAGGTTATAGATCCTCATACGACTTTTACAGAGCAACAGATATCTGAATGTTTACTCTGATGTTAAGCGAAAGACAACAGATTATTGAACAATTTAAACTATTATTTAACCAAACATGTTTCTCAAAATAAAAAGATAATTTAAAAAACAGGTTTTATATATTTTCTTAATCATTGTCTTATCCTTAAACTTTTTTTGAACCAGCAAAAAACACGTAATAGAAAAAAATGCTCAGATATATGATTCCAAAATTTGCTTCAACAGCAACTTTACAACAAAGTTCCAGAAACACAGAAGTTTGTTTGTAACTGATCTGCATTACTTAATGTGAAGATTGTTGAATTGGGTAAGATTAGTTTCTTTTAACTCTTTTTTCTGATAAAGACCAAGAAGGTTTCTGTGTCGGGTCTTATCTACACTCAGATAAAAATGTATGATGTCTAGATCAATTGATCTAAAGGGTATAGTAGAAAATGACAATTGTTTTTTTTCTCTTTAAAATTTATTAAGATTGCCTCTATTTAAGACACTAGATTGCTTAGGGGAGAGTGGGGACAGTTGCAACAGTTGTTACTTTACAGATACAATAGCAACATTTTAAAAATGAATACAACTTTATGCAATTTTCTTTAATCAAATTGTTGGCTTATTTAACTATTTCTCATTTGTCTGTCTCATTAGAAAAAAAAAATACCCGAAGAGAAGATGTAGGATATACCCAATTAGATTAAGCCTTTAGAGATCAATTTGCAGCAGTTTGTCGCTCCTGTCCCTCGCCATTAGTACCATCATTAAACCAGCCGTGCTTGCTTAAAACATTAGTTGTCTATGCCTGTTAGAAGCTAAGAAACAGCTGATTCAAACTACATAGCTGTTAAGTGGTTCATACAAACAGTGTAGATGCAATCATAAAAAAGGTAATCATTATATAAATTATACTTTTTTATCTGTATTTTCCTTGAAGGAATTATGTGATGGATCGTTCTCTCCTGTGGGAGCAAAGATGGTTTAAACTGAGCATGTGATGTAGGATTCTCATCAGTCTATTGGACAAATTAACAATATCACAACTGTCTTATTTCTTCATCAATAAAAGTTGTATTTATTTTTTATTTTACTCCAACACAAAGCTATGTTGGATAAAATGCAGAGCAATAGATAAATGAAACATTGACAGTAGTGATCAACACATGCAGCTAAATAGATGCTATTAACACAGAAAAATATTTCAATTCATTCTTAAAATCATGTGCATATAGTATGTTATCTAAGTGTAAGCATAATGACATGAATCACAAGATTTAGTTCTACTTTATTTTAACTTCCTTATGCAATGGGTGTTGCAATATATGGGTATAATTTGTCAGATTTGTAATAAACCTCAAGGAATGATCATTAAATGCTTCTTTTTCTGTAAAGGTTGACCGTGCATAATATATAGAAACATGAACTGTTAAATATGTATGTTTATTTGCAATTGGGGCTTTCTCTTCGCATGAATGGTGCCACGACACACTCCTAAACTAGATTTCAAACAGAAATGGAGAGTCTTACTTTTGCTGCTCAGGAGAGTTTCCAGATCTTGCAGGATTTTTCCATCCTGGACCCTATAAAATATTAATAAATTATTAGAAAATCGTCTTTACTGCCAGAAATGAAACTGGTAAAAAGGCTTAGATTGGTTACTTTTGCTTGTGGTGGATCTCAGCCAGATGGCTCAGCTTCACTCGCATCCCTTTTGCCCTGAAAACACATGAAACTCCATTATAAACACTTCAGATTCAACAACGTAGTCACAAATTATCCTTGATGAACACTTACCTCTCCAAGCAGGAGGAAGGCAGGTAAGAGAGTCCCTTACACATGTTTTAAAAATTCAGCTCTTATCAGGATATTATTACAGTCAATAATTTGTCAGTCTGCCTCCCGCACTTTAAAGTGCAGCTCTTATATAGAGTAGAAGAGATGTGGTTTATCTAATCTGTCAATCTGCTGCTCTCAGACCAGCAGGTGTGGAGCTGGGATCTGTTCGGGGGTGAGATGTGAACATGTTCACAGGTCAGGTAGACCTGTCAACAGAAGACACAAAGCAGGTCAGTCTATATGAAAGGAAAATTAAAGAACCAGGACGCTGTGTGTTCTTAGTCAGGGTACACTGCTGCTTTCATAAAGGGTTGCGCTGGTCCAAACATGGATCATTCTGCAGAGTTCTGCAAAAAGATAATGAAGTGATGAAGACTGGGCAGGTGGAGAGGCAGCCTCACAGTCTGAGAGCTCACTAGGAGTTTCATAATGGACAAGCTTTTGAACCATGCAGCGAAGGTCAAGCCACTGTGGTTCAGACGTAGCTGTTAGTCAATCAATTTGGTTTGGGCCTTGAAACCATAGGAAATGAAAGAAGTGATGCATGTTGGGTGAAATTATGTAAAACCTTATTTACAGAAGTGGCTAGATGTTTACCTCATAATAAATGTGCACACCATTAACTTACATGCATATTCTAATGTTAAAACCACACACATAAATGTAATTACTGTGACTGACCAACACAAAGAGCGGGCATGTTTTGAAATGTAAGGAACATAATGTTTTATTTTTATAAAGTATAACACCCTCCCCACAGTGATGCACAGTGGTGGCAGCATATTGCTATGGGGATGTTTTCATTCTTTGTATTCAGTTTAGATTGATTAAGAATCCTCTATATTGCTAAACAATTTTGCTTATTCTGTTAGGTTTGTTTTCCCTTTTTGCAGAAGGAAAAGCTTTGATTTCCGGTCAGTCTCTTTAGAATTTGTCTCATTGTTTTTTCTTTCACCACTCAAAACAATGTACCAAAGAGACACATTCCTTTGAACATTCATACAACCGCACACACAGACTACGGTACTTGAAGTTAATACAGTAGCCTCGGGGAACAACTGCACAAGTTGAAATCAAACTCACCACCGTCTAATTTTAGGATGGCTACCCTAACTGAGTGGAGCCACCTCCTGATTAATGCAGGGAAAACCAAGGATCTGGTGGTGAATTTTGAAGATCCACCCCACTGACACCAGTGGACTTACAACACTGAGGCTCCCAAAAAAAGGGGTCAGAGCAGACTGAGGAGATTGAGGTCTTTTGGAGTGCAGGAGGCACTCTTAAAGATTTTCTTTGATTCAGTTGGATAAGCTGATCAGGAAGGCCAGCTCTGTGATTGGATGCCCACTGGACTCAGTGCAGGAGGTGCGAAACAAAAGGATCCTAACTAAATTAACATCTCTGGAGGATAATGTTTCCCATCCCATGCATGAAGCATGGAAAGTTCAGTAACAGACTGCTGGACCCTAAATGCACCAGAGAGCGTTATCACCGATCCTTCCTTCCAGCATCTGTAAGACTTTATAACCACTGTTTCCAACAACCTCAATAAGCTGTTACATTCATGCTGATTTTTGCAGTTTCTCTCTGCTGTCATTTTTGCACATCTCTGGTGTGGCTTTTTTTCACATATCCATTACTGTAGAAAGGTCCACAGCTGTATATTGAATACGGTATTTATTCTCCAGATTTATAGCATTTATATTGTAAAAACATTGTACAGTACAGTATTTTGTTTATTTTCTTAACTCTGTCACTTATTCTGTTATTTCTATACACCTTGTAAGGTCCATTGCTATAAACGCTGCTGCTGTAAACACCACAATTACTCCATTGTGGGACAATAAAGGTATTTTCATCTGTTCTAACTATTCTCTGCTGTTATTGTCAAACTGTAATTTCCTCTACCATTAAAGTCTCCCTTCATATTATATGTATTTTTTTTTTTTTTTTTTTTGTCAATTTAGCTCTATTTGGGGTTATTTTAAATGTTGTTTCCTCCCTTCATTATGATGTACTTTTTAAATATATTGCCATCTTTTTTTGCCTTAGGCAGGGGTGGAGCTAGATGGGGGGCCAGGGATGGCCATGGCCACCCTTAGCCAATCATTGGCCACCCCTACCATTTTTTCCCCTCTAATACAGATGGTGGCAGTAGTAATACTCTCAAGAGGAATATAAAAAAATAATAATTTTGTGGGTAATTATACACATCAATATACTAACATCAAAGATGATAAGTACAGAATTCATGCTCTTTTCAGAACTTGATTTTATGTTATAAGGGGTAAAGAGAAAATGATGTGTCTCTGCAAGTCATCTAGGGCTATGTTCACACTGCAGGCCTTGATGCTCAATTCTGATTTTTTTTTGTGAAATAAATTTTTTTTTTGCGTTGCCGCTCATATTTTCAAATATATGCGACTTCTATGTGATCTCCTGTGTGAACTGCAGTCATGCAACGCAAGTGTCCCGCATGCGCAGTAGAGGACGCAATGACGTCACAGGCCAGTGTGCTCCGTGTTTACGGAAGTAAACATGGATTGTAGTGCTGGAGCGTATCTAGGGATCTTTCCCAACCATAAAAACTCAATCTTTTCAATATGGTTAAACATAAATACTGCTCACCGCATCATCGTCTGCCATGGCTGTTGTTTTTCTTGCAGATTCTGCAAGAAGCAGAGCAGTGACCTTTGTTGGGTATTAATGGCGTTCAGGTCGGATGAATCCGACCTGGCCGTTCAGACACAGGTCGCATTTGAAAAGATCAGATTCGTATCGGATTCAGGACCACATAGCTAAGCGGCCTGGATCGCATTGGAAAAAATCGGATCTCTGTTGTTAAGACTGAAATGAAAAGATCTGATATAGGTCGCATATGGACAAAAAAATCAGATTTGGGTCACTTCAGGCTGCAGTGTGAACGTAGCCTAGGAGTCTTCAGTCAAATCAAAGATAAATAACAGGATATTAGTGCTTGTAAATATCAATTTTATGCAGAATTTTTATTGATACAAGTAGGTAAGTAATGACGATGGAAAAGATTTACGCCCCAGAACAGAAAACTACGCCTTTTATCTAGAAATTACGGATGTTTAAATATATGCGTCTATTTGTTAGCAAAGGCTGTAGGAAAGTACATTATGTCTTTATTTAGAAAATATTGATGTTTTGCTCATTCATTTTCCTGTTGGAACAGGGTAGATTGACCCTGAGGTTCTGGTGCCTATCCGCTTTTGGCCACCCACAGCGTACATTGGT
>NW_015151245.1:342732-346446 GCF_000732505.1 Cyprinodon variegatus | reverse complement strand
CGTATCAGATTCAGGACCACATAGCCAAGCGGCCTGGATCGCATTGGAAAAAATCGGATCTCTGTTGTTAAGACTGAAATGAAAAGATCTGATATAGGTCGCATACGGACAAAAAAAATCATACTTGGGTCACTTCAGGCTACAGTGTGAACGTAGCCTAGGAATCTTCAGTAAAATCAAAGATAAATAACAATTTTAATAAAAACGTATCAAATAATCAATTCATGTATATATTAGTGCTTGTAAATATCAATTTTATTCAGAATTTTTATTGATACAAGTAGGTAAGTAATAATGATGGAAAAGATTTACGCCCCAGAACAGAAAACTATGACTTTTATCTAGAAATTACGGATGTTTAAATATATGCGTCTATTTGTTAGCAAAGGCTGTAGGAAAGTACATTTTGTCTTTATTTAGAAAATATTCATGTTTTGCTCATTCATTTTCCTGTTGGAACAGGGTAGATTGACCCTGAGGTTCTGGTGCCTATCCGCTTTTGGCCACCCACAGCGTACATTGTTTATTGCCTGGACACCCTTTTTAAAAAATTCTGGCTACGCCTCTGGCCTTAGGGTATGGAAGAAAATCGTTACCATGTTTCAAATTTTTCATGAAAAAGCATTTTCAGAAATGCTTTTTCATTTAAAGAATGTGGCTACATTGTTTGACTCATCCAATCATCCTATTTGCATTTTAATTTTCTACTTCAGGACTGCTCATCCTTTGACTTAATTAAAATGAAAAAGAAAAAAACATTTGAGATTTATTTTTCAAAATGTACCCCAGCAAATGCATACCAAAATTCATTTTAAGAATGTGGCTGCATACTTGACTCATAAATAAAATTAGTAATCAATCATCCTATTTGCATTTGCATTTTGTTGATGAGGATGATTGATTACTAATTTCATTTATGAGTCAAACAATGCAGCCACATTCTTAAAATAAAAAAGCATTTCTGGGAATGCGTTTTTATTTAAAATATGGTAACGATTAGCTTCCATATTAGGGTTTGTTAGTTTATCATTTATTATAGTCTATTAAGGGTGCAGCTGTCCCGCAGGACCACCTGCATCCATTAAAACCAGGTTGCAGTCCAGCCTGAACTTTAAAACCTCCATCCTACAGGCTGGACACTGAGAAGGGGGTGAAATGCCAACCGTCATGTGAAGAAACTTGAAACCTGCAGTGCAGCTACCCTAAAGACATACAAGTACTGCCAGTTACAGCTTTGAAATCACACGTTCATGTTGTGTTTAACTAGGTTTACATGTGTAAAAGAAGCGAAATGCTATGGTGGTTAAGAAACGCAAGTAGTGAAGCCGTTGTGACTGTAAATAAATGCCTGTTAGAATCAGTCAGCGGTCTGAGGGAACCGTAAAAGAGAAGATATGAGGCAGTTGTAGCTTTAAACAGAACTACATCCTCCACACTCCCTGCCCTGACGCTGCTTCTGTCGCCTCTTCCTGCTTCGTGAGCAGCTCTGGCTGAAGGACGGGATCCCCCATAGCTCCGGAGCTGCTGGTTTCTCTCCCGCTCCAGGTCGCTTTCTCACCCGGCGATGGACGGCGGCGGCTCGGTGTGCAGATAGACAGCGCGTCGGAACGCGGCAGAGGTGATAATAGACTCTAACAGCCTCCATAACTGGTGGAGGATTAGATTAAACACGATTATTATCGCTGTCATGCAGCCCGCGTCAAGCCGTGCTGCTGTGAAGTGAAAATATGCAGTTTATCTGCTATTTTGTCTGTTTATCCTCTGATATTTTCAGCAGCCATTAAACGCTCCACCAAGCAGAGGCTGTCCTGTCCCACCACACCATCTAGTTAGGGTTTTATCAAACAATGTGTTTGTCTGGGTATTTATTTAAGCACTAATTATTTTAGAGGAATAAATTATTATTCATTGATACTTTTTTTTGTGTGCCTGAACTCTAATGACCTTCATACACACCAGTGGAAGAAAACAGGGAAACTGTTTCTAACTTGAAACCTGCAGGCTACTTAGCAGGGGCGTATTTAGAAGGATCAGGGTCTATGGGCTTGAGGCTGTTTTGGCACTCACTCATAAATGCACATATATATATTTTTTTTTATCCAGAGGAAAAAAATATTAGAAATTGCAGATTAAAAATTAACTGTCTTTATTAGACTATGTGGCATTAGTATAGTTAATTTAAGCTTAATGTACTGTGTAATTACATTTTTCCTCGGCCTATTTTGTGAGATAAAATGTTTTGATTGTCCTGTTTGAATAGGAGTAATGATAGAGAAATCCTGACCTTTCAATATGCTGTACTGTTTAAAGGGACAGAAAGCAGATGCCTCCCTACTCTAGACAAGGGTGAATGGAAGTTCATGAGAGATAATGACTAAGTTCACACTGCAGCCTGAAGTGACCCGAATCCGATTTTTTTGTCCATATGCAACCATGATCTGATCTTTTCATGGCTGTCTGAACAACACAGATCCAATTTTTTTCCAATGCGACCCAGGCCAATTGGCTATGTGGTCCTAAATCCGATACGAATCGGATTTTTTCAAATGCAACCTGTGTCTGAACGGCGAGCTCACATTCGTCCGATCTGAACGCCATTATTACCCGACAAAGGTCACTGCTCTGGGCCTTGCAAGAAAAACAACAACCATAGAAGACGATCATGCGGAGAGCAGTATTTATGTTTAACCTTGTTGAAAACAATGTGTTTTTATGCTTGGGAAAGATTGCTAGATGCACCCTGGCACTACCATCCATGTTTACTTCCGTAAAAACAAAGCTTGCTGGCCTGGGATGTCATTGCATCATCTACTCGGCATGCGGGACACTTGCGTTAGATGACTGCAGTTGGAGATCTCATACAAGCTGCATATATTTGGAAATGTGGAAAAAAAATGCAAAAAAATCGGATTTCACAAAAAGCATCAAGGCCTGCAGTGAGTTCACACAACTTCCTTCATGCTGGGGCTAAAATTTATGTCCTTTATAAACTCAAGTGTTTTTCTTGGGAATAGCCAGATGTTCAAGTGTGAGAGAGATCTTTGTGCAGGGGGTGGATTTAGTGTCATGGGAGAGAGAAGGTGTTGGAGTGTTTTGCTATAAAATCTATGTGTTTAAGATGATTAAGTCAGAGAGAGCTCTATCTCCCTCTCCGTCCAAAGAACGATAAATAACATTGATTATCTTGCGAGAAAATGCTTCCGACTCAGATTCCTAACTTCACAGTACCCTCTGCAATAGTGGTTAGTGTGATTACAAATACAACTCACAAAATAGATGAATTTTTCTATGTGATTAGCTTTAGTAATTTTTTTTTTCTCTACATATTTTTCACCGATAACATCCAAAAGAAAATTATACAATTCTTTAAGAAACTTTTTGTTCATTTTCAATTTAAAACCTAAAAAAGATTTTTTTTTTTAAATGTTTAAAACAACAGATTTCCTATAGATGATATTTAACACAAAAAAAATTCTGTTTTATTCAAAGGTCATGTAATATTTTCAGGTCTGAACGACTTTTATTCAGTTTGTATTAGGATAAAATTGCTCTTTGGGTTCTATAGGTTGCAAACCTTTATGTAGGAAGTTAAAGATTTTTAAAGGCTGCATCAAATACAAATTACCTGAAGGTTTTAAATGGGCTTCATTCTGAAAGGTTTGATATAACCGTGGCATAGTTTATAGAAATGTTTACATCAGTCTGATAAATTTC
>NW_015151245.1:340946-342722 GCF_000732505.1 Cyprinodon variegatus | reverse complement strand
ATCCATCACTGAATCAGTCCTTGGCCCAGAGCACATCTTTACAGCACTCTGAGCTCCCCTTAAACTCCAGCTAACCAAGCTAAACATTACTGGGCAGCAAAACAGATATATAACACCTGATCAAACCCACTGATTTCTCAATCTGCTGTTCTAAAGTGCACTGCTATGAGGGAGACTGTTTAATTTGGTGACATTTGGTTGCCAGATGTTTTCAGTAAGTTAGAGGTCTAGTGCCCCTAGTGGCTAAATGTTACACAGTGTTACCCTAAGACATTCCAGGGCTCATCTTTAGAAAGTTTGTGCCTTAAAAGCTGATGCAAATATGTTTGCTTGCACAGAGCAGATCTTCAAAGGTAATTAGTGATTTAGCAGACAGTGCATGCAAACCATTTTATGCCTTTGTCTTCATCAATACGAAGATCATATTCTAATGACCAAACTATGAATTTTATTGGTGGAGGATATGCCACTGTAAACATTTTTCAAAGCAGTTTCTGAAACTTGACTGCGGTCTCAGTTTTTGTTTCTTTTTGGTACCTTTAAAAGTGAGGTGCAAACTAACACTCATAAAAAGAAAAATTGGCATCTGTTACTTGTACTTCTTGCAGTAGGTATTTTTTTCTGCTCCGATTTAATAAAATATTTCCTTTTAAGTTTTTTTTTTTTTTGTACTTTTGTTTGTAGTACTTTGAGATAGACTATGAGGTGCACAATGAATATTATTTGGTATTATTTTTCTTAATTAGCTCCAACTACATGGCTTAGAACTCATCTTTCTTTAACAGCCACTCTGAAATTGCCAGGCGAACATGTAATCCACTTATTTTAATGGGCAGAACTTAACCAGTTTTCACGTTTTAATATTTGTGTAAATATCTGTAGATCAACCCCAACACCTACATTTATTGCCTATACAAAAAATAAATGCATGTGCAATTTAGAACCTGTTATCTGGAATGTTTTGGGATTTTTGTGCAGAATATATAACAGGTATGAATATTTTAATCCTTCATATAAAGGTTATTAAATTGATGTTGTTGAATTTCAGCTAAATCTGACTGACGACCAGTCATGGTACCCCAGCCGTCTACTTGGATTCTAAAGGTGCAATGTCAGGAAAGAGAACCTCCTTTTCAGGAGCAGGAAAAAAAGAAGCGCTGGACTGAGCTGTTCAACCAACTGGACCTCAACAAAGATGGACACATTGACATGTTGGAGCTGCGGGCAGGGCTGGCAGGCCGAGGGCTCTCCAAAGGCTCCCTGGAGAGGGTGAGAATGAGGCCTAAATCCGTCTTTTTTCAGGGTAAAGGAGGAGCATTCAGGGTGTGGATGGAGACAACGGATAGATATTACATAACAAACAGATCTTTAAAAGGTTCTGTGTCTTTATTGGAGTTACAACATAAAGGCAGGGAATATAGAAAAAACTATCTCAGTTAAATAATAAAAAAAGAAAAACCTAATTATTTAATAATTATAATTTCCTATTGTTGTTATTTAATAATTTTATTATTTATTTAAAGTAAAAAAAATCACAAAAAGCTGCAACACAAAATTATTTTGAAATGTCTCTCACTAATAAATCACAGAATCCTGAACCTATTTCATTTACTATTTAAGCCTCCTAACAAGACACCTACTACAGTTTATCATAACCTTTTAACACAAACTTTATAATTTTTAATACATTGATTTTTAGACCTCTATATTATCAGTGTGATATACACTCACCGGCCACTTTATTAGGTACACCTGTCCAACTGCTCGTTAACACTT
>NW_015151245.1:322059-339786 GCF_000732505.1 Cyprinodon variegatus | reverse complement strand
TTTTTTTTTTTTTTTTTTTTTTTTTTTACATCTGTATGTTTTTTATTTATCAGAATGTTAAATCACAGCTTTAGTTCCCAAAAATAGAATTTCTCAGACTTTCTTAATGGTTTAGGCTTCACTGAGATAAATATGGGAGGAAATCACTTTTTTTTTTTAAGAATGTCAGAACTTTATTTTATTTAAACATATCTTGAAAGATCCACTGAACTTGTTTGAGGAATTTGAACAGTTTTATTCATGGTAGATACTAATGGGTTTTTTTGGCACATATAGGAGTCGTCCATATAATAAAGTAATAAATAATAGAATGCTGCACCCCTAGAGTCATATTAGCTGAAAGGTAAAGATAGTACTGATGATCCGAAGTTTCCTTTAGAAAATATTAGTTTGTGATTGTTTCCATGTTTTGTTATGTTGCATCTTAAAGAAAAAAAAAGTCAATGACAAACACAGAATAAAGATGTGATGCAACTTGCATCTAAGCATGTCTCTGTAAAGTAATGCAACTAAGAATATCTCTGTAATTGGTGTACAACAATGACTAGATGAATAGAAGTTTAGAAGGTGTGGGTTTGTTGATCCTCAACAGAGCGGACCCAGTTCTACAGGGACCCATTCTACACATTAAGCTGTGTTTGCAGCACAGCTTAATGTTGGTGTTAAGAAAATCAATGCTTTCACTTGCTGAGGTTTAGTTAAATTGCTGGTATGTTTATAATTGTAATATTACATATTTAGGACTTTTTTGGTACATTAACTAACCTTCTGATGACCAAAAGGCCTTATGGGGACTGATGGTTGTTCCTAATATGGCAGACCCCATTTTTACCATAGAGACTGAGATTAGAGGTAAGGTGGGGATTAAATTTAGGTCAGGGTTAGGAATATATTAGGTGAACTGTCAGGGTTAAGGCATAAATGCAATAAATGGGGGAGTGTTAGCTTAGTGGTTAGAGCAGTATGCACGTGCTCTGAGAAAGTTGCTAAGTACCTGGTAGATCCCCACAGCCTGCACTCTGGGTCCCTGAGCAAGACCCTTAATCCCACACTGCTCCTCGGATGCCCCACGATTGCAGCTCACTGCTCCCTATTATTATTATTATCAAATTACATTCATTTAACTCAATGTAAAGTCTTTATATGAATTGAAATATAAATTTTGTTTTTATGTATGTGTGTGCATGTCTTACTCTTTTAGTCAGTAAAGCCCCCTGAACCATGTTCTCTCCGGGTTGTTTGTGTACAGTTTGTACAGGAACATCAGTAGCATGTCTGTTTTGTGAACACAGACTGTTTAGCCCCTCTCAATCTGTGGTACCTTTTTATTTTTTTCAGGTTAACAGTTTCTCCTTATTGCTCCTTTTTGGTGCCATGCTAAAGTGAGTGAACAGGTGAAAAGTG
The DNA here is from genome assembly GCF_000732505.1 of Cyprinodon variegatus. Lineage (NCBI taxonomy): Eukaryota > Metazoa > Chordata > Actinopteri > Cyprinodontiformes > Cyprinodontidae > Cyprinodon > Cyprinodon variegatus. The sequence goes on along the minus strand of NW_015151245.1, from coordinate 338,382 downwards.
TGTAAGGCGGTAGAGTTGTGCATATGAAGGCCAGCATGTTGGTTATTTCTGGCTAGGGAGGCTGTTCTTGTAAGCTGAGAATAGTGACCTTTATCTTTTGTACTCCTTAAATCCTTTAATGTATTTTTCATTATTATTCTTACAGATACTTTTTTTTTTCTTTTTTTACTTTCCATTGATTTTTTATGGCTTATTATTTTCATGTTAATTTATAACGCGTGTTTCTACACATTGACATTTAAAACATTTGTGTGTTAGGTTGAACTGTCTGTTGTACTCCAGTGGGGTCTGAACCTCATCAGGTAGGGCACGTGTTCCTTTAAATTTAGGCTCAGGGGTCTCAAAAGGTTTCCTTCTCCAGGAAAATATTTATTCTTTAACAGCGTCTTTTTCCAACCCAGAGTTCATGCTGTTCAACTGTGACTTTGTTTCTAAATATGGAAACGCATTAAACGCATTAAACTGACCCCACTTGATTCTTCTCTCTCTATGCCTTTATCAGGGTTGTAATTAGAATCTTCTAGATCTACTTTCACATCCCTCATACTCACTGCCATCTTCAGTGATGAACTTCAGGGCCTCTTAAAGGCCATACTGTTTCTTTTTGTGAAACAACAATAAATAAAGGGTTGCTTCTGTCTTCTCGAACTTTGAGAATTGAACCCAGAACCTTCTTGCTGCAAGGCAGCAGTGCTACCCACTGTTCCACCTTAAATGCTATTAAATGTGTTCTTTTGGAGGAGTGATAGGTCAACATAAAGTTGGGGATAATTGTAGAGTCAAAAGAGAAACAATAGTTTTCAAAATAATGAACAAATAAACATCTGAATTATGTGATATGCAATGTATTCATCCGCTATGAGTTAATGCTTTGTTCAGCTCCCTTGCTGCACTTTTTAAGGACATGCCTCTCTTTGTTTTTACAATTCAAATGATCATTTAGCTCAGTCTGATTTGATGGATTAAACAGATATTTTCTTCCCATGTATTCACAGTGCAGCAAAGGTATAAACTTTCAATGGCTGTTAGTTTAAAGTCTTTGCCCTGCTGGAAGGAGAACCTCCAACTCAGGCTCAAATCTTTTGAAGCATCTCACGGGCCCAGGGCTCCTTACCTGCTTCTTGCTTTGTCTGACAGTTTTGTCACCGTTGAGTTAAAGTTTTTGATGACCCAAATGCAGAGATGAGGAGGCAAAGGTGAGTTTGCAGATTTAATGGTATCCCCAAAGGCAACATAAGCAAAAATACTGAAAACCCCCAAAAATCCAGGGAAAAACAGACACAGGGAGCCAAGCAACAACAAGAAACCGGCATTGAGGAACTGCAGAGGTGGTGTATATATGGGGAACAGGACAAAGAATGGGCTAATGAGCTATGAGGGCTATGGAGCAGGTGTGAATAGAACAAACTAGAAGGGAGCCAAGGGGAAGGAAACGGGCACAAGGGGGCAGCAGAGAGTGACTCAAGAAAGACAAAGCACAACAAAGAATATAAACTTAAACCGAGGGCAGAACCCTGACACGTTTATGTTGATTGCCATCTCTTTGTAGCTGCGTAATGTCGTCTTTTTCTTTGCTCTTTAAGATAAAAGACTGAGCAGAGCCCTGTGAGTTGCTCACAGCTTAGGATACTGTTATGTACCCTTGCATTGTTTCAACCATCTCCTGACAATCTCTGTTTTTAGCATGCCCTCTGACCTGCTGTAATTTTCCTACTGAATGCCTGGCCTCTATCATTTATTACCTTTCCTTTTTTTTCCCCACTCTCAGTTGGTGGAGGCCGGAGACACCAACCGGGATGGAGTCCTGGATTTTGAGGAGTTCATTCAGTATCTTCGTAACCACGAGAAGCAGCTTAAAATCATGTTTCGGAATCTGGACAGAAACAATGACGGTCTGTGGCTGGAAGGAGAAAGCTTAAAGATTAATGAACCTCTGTTATTTTCTTTATTTTTATTTTAACCCATACCTTCTAATTTCATTGTTGTGCATGGGTAACTGCAGGTCAGATCGACGCTGCGGAGATTCGGGACTTTCTGCACAGCATCGGTGTAAACATCAGCCTTAAAGATGCCAATAGGATTCTGCTGAGGTCTGTTGTCTAATCTGTTCATCACATCATTCCTTACACCACATATAGATATTCGCATAAACGATAGAAAAAGATACAGAACACTTATGGGGACCATCTTGTTTAAAATCAGGCTGATCTTTTTCCTATTTTCATTCATTTATGATTGAACAAAATTTATGTCGGCTGAATACTAGAATAATCGCTTGGTAACAAATCTTTGTGGAGACCCAAACTTGGACAGGAAAACATCTGTCTTAATATAATTGGGGAAAATATTAATTCCAAAATATTTTTACATAACAGCGGTAGCTGTTGGTTTTGATAAAAGCAATAGATATCAAAAACCTACAATAAATATAATTAAATTCAGTTCCGTAAAAATTTAATTTTTACGGAATGACTTTGACCTGGATGACTGAGAACCTTCATCAGCATATTAAATTCAGTTATGGATTCCTGTTTAGCAATGATGCTGTGCTAAATATTACATTTAAATTATGTTCAGTTCAGTGTGTGTGTGTGTGTGTGTGTGTGTGTGTGTGTGTGTGTGTGTGTGTGTGTGTGTGTGTGTGTGTGTGTGTGTGTGTGTGTGTGCTATCTGCCAAAGGTGCTAAATACAGGCACTGAGATGATAGTATGCAGAAGAGTCCTATGGGCGGGCCTATGCTGAAGGCGGCTACTTGATGACATTGATGCACACTTTTAGACATGCTTAAAAAATTATAGGAATATTGAAACCCAAATTTACTTATAGCACCACAGTGCAATCATAAAAGGTTTTAAGACGTTTTCAAGTGGACATTTATAATGTGTTTAGGAGAAAATTGGGGAATTCTCTTTATACAGTCTTTAAAGATGCATGTTTAATAATCGAATAATTCAGTGTGCATGTAAACCGGCTGGACTGGAATAAATGTTAGTTTAAGATTTATGTACTGGGAAGACCAGCTACTTTCTAGAATATAATAATATAATAATAATAATATAATAATAATAATAATAAGTGAACGTTATTGATCTTACATTGGAGAAATTTATCTCTGCATTTAACCCATCCCCTTGGGGAGCAGTGGGCTGCCATTGTGCGGCGCCAGGGAATACTCCTACATATAGTGCAGGTAGTGACAGACAGAAGGTGTTTTGAAAAAATAAAATCCCTGTTAGTATACAAGTTGAAGGAACCAAACATGTAGATGTTGATCACTGTAGGCTGACTGAAGACTCTGTCGTTGTTTAACACAAGGAGTCTAAGATGTCTGCAATGTTTTCTCATTTTATGGAGAATTCTTCTTTGTGAAATCGACTTCGGGTTTCACAGTAGTACAGTGGGTAGCACTGCTGACTTGCAGCAAGAAGGTTCTATGTTCGATTCCCGGCCCAGAGTCTTTCTGCATGGAGTTTGCATTTTTTCCCTGTGCATGCATGGGTTCTCTCTGGGTAGCCCGGCTTCCTCCCAAAGTCCAAAAACAGGACTGTCAGGTTAAATGGCTTCTCTAAATTCTCCTTAGGTGTGAGTGTTTGAGAGGTTGTTTGTCCTGTTTATCTCTTTGTGGCCCTGCGATAGACTGGCGACCTCTCTAGGGTGTACCCCGCCTCTCGCCCATTGACAGCTGGAGATAGGCACCAGCACCCCTTGCGACCCCAGCAGGGATAAGCCTGATGGAAAATGGATGATGGATAGATGGAAATCATCTCCAGAGGAGTTCCTAAAACAGTCCCAACCTTCATCATCAGCTTGTTTTTATCTTTCCTAAGTCCTTTGCTCTGTTACCCCAGCAGATCATCTGTGTCTAAATGACAGCCTCTCCGTTACTGTGGCCTTTAACAAATGTTGTTTTTCTTCAGCATGGACAGGGATGGTACCATGACGATTGACTGGAATGAGTGGCGTGACCACTTCCTGTTCAACCCTCTGAACAACATGGAGGATGTGGCTCGGTTCTGGAAGCGTTCAATGGTAAAACAGTCATGCAGAACTCTTTAAGTGACAGGGATCTTAGCAAGGAACAAAAAAACATCTTAAATTTATTCTAACTTTTACATTTCTTCAGTAGATATTGGATACAGGCGAGCAGCTTACAGTCCCAGAGGAGTTTTCAGAAGAAGAAAGGAAGTCTGGGTATGTGTGGCGCCAGCTGATGGCTGGAGTCATGGCTGGATCTGTATCCAGAACTGGAACCGCTCCGTTAGAACGCCTCAAAGTCTTCAGACAGGTTCTGCTTCTATGTATCAATTAATATTTTATCTTGAACTGCAATGTGTGATTTTTTTAAATCAGCGGTACAGCTAACAATAGTTGTTCCTGCTCTCTCCGGCAGGTACATGGCTCCTCTGATTTTAAAGGGAACGCTCTGAGCGGGTTTCAATACATGTTGAAAGAGGGAGGACCCTGGTCTCTGTGGAGAGGAAATGGAGTCAATGTGCTGAAAATTGCTCCTGAGACAGCCATCAAATTCACTGCTTATGAACAGGTGACCACCTTTGAGACACTTATTGGTTTCTAAAGGTTGCTTTTTCTATCTGTATCTGAACTTATGTGCAGATATTTATGAACAAAATATATATTTTTTCCTCTACATAGTATCACCTAAACCATATATATCAAATGTTGTTAAAATAGGTCTATCTAGGAGCAGAAGTATCATGTACTGTGAGCTCAGGATAAAGGGAAAAAAAATGCAGAAACTTAATCTGCTGAGTACGGCAGCAAAATATTTTTCTCAAAACTTTAATTTTATAGTAATGGAATAAGAGAAGCTGAAGCCTCAATAAAAAAAATAAAAAACTTTATAAGGGTGTAGATATTAATAATAATTGACTTTTATTGATCTCACATTGTAGAAATATACCTCTGCATTTACCGCATCCCCTTGGGGAGCAGTGAGTAGTTAGGACTTTAGATAGGAACTTTTAACCAATCTGCTTGTATAATTTGATTGAATTTTCTCTGTCAAGTGTCTTTAGATGACATTTGCTGTGAAATGGTGCTATTTAAATAAACTTAATTGAACTGGTTATTGCCTGAAACATCTTAAGATGTAGTAAGCTGTGGAAATGGTTCTATTCTATTCTCTAATGAATAAATACAATACACCATATCTCACATCATCACATCCGATCACAATGTTTTTTTTTGTTTCAGTTCAGTTTGATTTCATTCAGCCCTCTGTGATTTATTTCATTTCTTTTATTCACAGCAAACCTCACCTAGATGAGATCATCTCACACACACAAAAACTAAAAAAGTTATGTTTCCCCAATTGAATTTCCCAAATTAAACCATGATCTCCTTGTTTATGTCCTTTAATTCTGCATAGATAAAACTCATGATGCATGGCCGTGACGAGACGAGAACTCTGAGGGTCCATGAGAGGTTTGTTGCTGGCTCTTTGGCTGGAGCTACAGCTCAGACAGCCATTTACCCAATGGAGGTAATGGGTTCAATGTGAAGGAATCATTGGATGCCATTAACAGATTCAGCTTTAGGGTTGCTTATAAATGATTGATCGCACTCCTCTGTTTGTTGCATCAGGTTTTGAAGACACGCCTCAATCTCAGAAAAACGGGTCAGTACTCAGGAATAACAGACTGTGCCAAACAGATCCTGCTGCGGGAAGGAGCGGCAGCCTTCTATAAGGGCTACGTTCCCAACATGCTGAGCATCGTTCCTTATGCTGGTATTGACCTGGCAGTGTACGAGGTCAGACAGAGACACGGCTGTCGGTGTGGGGGGTTTCCCCTCGCTGTTAACACCCCACTCACCCTTCTTTTCCACAGACACTGAAGCTTGCATGGCTGAACAGGAACAGAGGCCTGCCCGACCCAGGGGTGATGGTGTTGGTGGGATGCGGCGCCATCTCCAGCACGTGTGGGATGCTTGCTAGTTACCCTTTGGCATTGATCCGCACACGGATGCAAGCAGAAGGTTAGAAAAGCTGCTGGCATGTGGACTTCACCAAATGCTTATTTATATTCCTATCAGGTGAATATAAATACAAAAGGTGGATTTCAGATGATTACTGTATTTATTGAAGGATGAAAGCTTTTAATACCAACTCTTACCATGTTAAATGAAAACCTATTTAAAGGTTTTTAAGTTTAACTTTACTATCAACAACCAGCTATAAAACTCTCTGACCTGTAGAATCAAGAAGGTTACAGAACATAAAGTAAGCCGGAAGATCTAAAAAATCTCAACATGGCACCGTCTTAAAAAAAGGAAGGAAAAGATATATTTTTTTAAATCGCATCTAATGATCTGGAAAGGATTACAGTGCCATTTAAAAGGTCAGGACTGCAAGTATGGATCACAAAGGCTTGTCTCCCATTCACCATAAAACATCCTGAAGAAAAATTTAGAGATTTTCTGTGATCTGAGAAAAGGAAAGCACCCTCTTAACAAATGGAAAAAAATGAGCATAAATCATAGGAAAAGCTGATAGTCAAACATGGTGGTGGCAGAGTGATGATCTGGAGGAAAAGGAGAATGCTTGGCCATAAATAAGCTAAGTTAAACCTCAAGTACAGACCAGTACTTGACTATTTCTAAAGTTGTCTTCCATTTATCCTGGACCGGGTTGTAGAGGAGCCATTCTTAGCAGAAACTCCCACACTACCCTCTACCCCCCCCAAACTAGAGTCCGTCCAGCGTGTCCTGGGCCTCCTCAGCTGACTCCTCTTGCTGTGGAGAAGATGCAGTTTTCAAAGTTAGTAGTTAATATTGGTCAAACCATTTCATTATCTTCTTATTCATTTTAATAAAAAAGCTATTAAAAAGAACTAGTTAACACATAATTGTCAGTTCTACTTGCATTTAAAATCCAAAGTTTTCAACATTAAAGCACTGGACTTCCTAAACTACGCTCTCCTTTTTAGAAGACCACCCAAACTTTCCACCAGCCAGATTCAAATATTTAATAATGCAGTTTTTAAATTCACATTTCACAAATGTATGCTTATCTAGACTCTGTAATTCTATAAACAAAGCATTGTTTTTCAATAATCTGGCTTAATTCACCCTGTTTTCTTTTTGTTTTATTTCCCATCAGCCTCAGCGAGAGGGGCCCCTAAACTTTCAATGCTGTCCCTGCTTCACAACATCCTTCGGCAGGAAGGCATCGCCGGACTCTACCGAGGAATCTCCCCCAACCTGCTGAAAATCATCCCAGCAGTCAGCGTGTCCTACGTCGTCTACGAATATACGAGGATTATGCTGGGAGTGGACATTGAGGGTAGGAGGGGAGGAAACCAGAAAGGGTAGATTAAGGAGACGGGGATTGCCGTGATTTTTGATCTGCGAGCATGTGCAGATGGGATGTCAGTGCATGAAAAATGGGCTTTATTCATGAATAGTTTAAATACAGCGGGTCTTGCTTTCATCTCCACCAGCTTGTCTTGAAGAAGAGATTAAGATATTTCTAAGGGCAGGAGGGTGGACATTTTATTTTTAGGTCTTTTCATTTGGTTTTTAAGAAAACATGGAGGTATTTTAGCTTTAGGCAGCTTCCAAGTAAACATATCTAAACCAGCAGATAGAAAGAAAAATGCAAGCAACTGTTCTTAAAGGGCAAACACAGATGCTGCCAAAAATACTCACAGAACGTGTTCACATGTAGCCAATGTTACAGACAATGTTACATAAACTAGCACAAAGTCTGCATAAATGTGGAGTATACTGAGTTTTATGGAGCTTTTTTCCCTCTGATTTTCTTAAAATAAAATCCATCAACCAAAGGAGTTTAGGAGGAACTTAGTAAATAGATCCTACCTGTGTGTGATTTATCCTCAGTATAAATCCGGCTGAACTCTTAAAGCCCCAGAGGTTTTTTGGAAAAGAGGGGTGAGCATAACTCAGTAGGACTTTTCAGATGGGCTTATCAAGACCTTTGTGCAAATATGATTCCATTATGGACACAATTATTGACGTAAAACTCACTGCTGGGCTTACAAACCACACCTGGGAGCTGATTGACTTGAATCGCTGAAGACATTAATCAAAAGCTCATTATCGCCTGCTTTTTCAACATAAAACAAATGGATGCTGTATAAAGTAATGAATAAACAGCCTCCATCTGCACAGGATGCTGCTATGTTCTAGAGTGATGTGTTGCTTCTGAACGCTAACCAGAGGCATCTGGCTGCCACTGCTGCACAGATCTGCATGGGCAGAGACATGCATGTACTTGCTGAAAAGGAGTCACCTCTGGAAATTGGCCTGCTCTACATTCCTTCAGCCTTGTTTTCTCTACCAGGTGAGATGTAGAGAAGAGGGATGGCTGTGGAAGGAACCTGCAGGTGTGGAGAAGGCGGTTGCTGCTGAGTCTTAAACACACATTACCAAAGCACAGTGAGAGCCTAAAAAAGGAAGCAGTCAGTATCATTATTGCTTCTTCTGGGAAAAAGACGATGGTAAAAAGACGCACACAGAACTGCCTTTATGGACTGGACACGGGGAAAGACGCACAAAGAGTTACGAAGAGCTGCCCTGCAACTGTCTATGCAGAAAACATGTTCAGTATGTAAATTCAAAGACTGGGCCTAGGCCACTGCCACATAATGTTCCCTAATCACTGGGATTAAAAGACGAATTTTGTGTTTAACTTCTCGTTTCACAAACAAGAAGTTCTATTTATTGCCGTTTAAAAAATATGTATGTGCAAACAAATGCATGCACTGTGCTGCTTTTCTGGTCAACTCCTACTGATTGTTTTCTTTTTAAATTATAAGCATGATATTAAAGCACTGTTTCTGGGGGAAAAAAAATATAACTGAATAAAAATAGTAATTTTGAAATTCCTCTTGGTTCTCCTTATGTACATTTCATATAGTCTCAGGGATGTTATTGAACGCAATATTTGTTTTAGAAATAAAATTGCCTAGATATATAATAAAACTGTTGTATTATGTTTATTTATTGAGTACTGTTATCTATGGAGACAAAGTTGAAACAAAAAAATTCCAAAACCCTCATCATGGTCATAGTTTTTTTTTTTTTTTTTTAAATGAATGATTTCTTGGGTTCATAAAGGTGAATCCACAGTCATCCCATAGAGCTTATGACTGCTCAGGTTTGCGTTTAACAGCATTCTGTTGGTACCAAGGGTCCAAAGCCTACCAAAAAAATACTCCACACAACTTTTTAACCAAACCACTGCCTGAGCCAATGTAGAATGACTCCATGCTTTGATGCTGTTTTACATCTGACTCTGACCACCTTAAAACTGCAGGTGAGCAGATATACTTACTGTATAATTTTTCTTTTTGGAGTCAGAAAATATAATTGTTTAGTGTGATTGTCTATAAAGTTGTGAGATATTTAGTTTCCAGTTTAAATGCAAACATTTTCTAATACGGTTCTTTGTTAACTCTATCGTAGCCGAAGCAGGAAACCAAAAGAAAGAAGTGATAGTTTTTTGTTCAAATTTCGGCTGTCTCCACATGCAAGTTCAGTATGAGGGATTGAAGAGTCGGGCTTTATGTTGAAAAGTTGTCAATTTAAATGAACTTTATGTTTCTGTATTCAAATTGGATCAGTTTGTTTTCTCAGGAGCCATCACATGATGGTGTTGGGAAATGGTGCAGTATAATTTAAGCTTTATTGAAAGACGGAATTGCAAAAATAATTTTTGTAAAGTTTGTAAAATATTAGAAATGTATTTAACATTTGGCCCCAAAGCTAACATTTGAAATTAATTGTATATTTTCTTGTCGATTTATATAATATTTACACAGTTTACATGTTTTTTTTTTTTTTAGTTGTTTTTGATTTCTGTTTTCATTTAATTCCTATTCTCCGCCACAAAGTGGCGCTGTTCGGAACAGGATCAGTAATTTGAACCAACTAAAAGACATCCGAAGAAAACTGTCTGCGGCAGGAAGCGCTGCTATTGGTTCATCTGTCGAAAGGATTTTTTTCTTTTTTTTTTCTTTTTTCTGTTACCGGCGTGCTGCTCTACGGTTCCTGCCCCCCGTCCGCCGTTGGTAACCTTCCCGCTTCTGCGCAGTTTTGACCCGGGACAAAGCCTCACCGGTTCTGTCGCTGTTTGTTCCTTCAGAGCAGCATGTCGGATTACGGCGGAGTGTCTTCTAACGGTGTTGGCGGTGGGGTGAAAAAAGACGCCTTTGCAGACGCCGTACAACGAGCCAGACAGGTCAGTCATAAGAAGCGGAGGAAACTAGCTAGCTGTTAGCCTAGCTGACGTTAGCTTATCGTTGCCATTCATTGACAGTCTTTCCTCTATTCCCTTTTAATTAATAGTTTACAAAAATATAGACATTAACATACAGTTAGCCCGTAGTTTATACATATATGGTGGTCTTAACTATCTTATTCAATACTTTGTTTAAATCTAAGGTAAGTTAACTAAATTACTGTATAAAGCCATCGTGAACATCTCTTAGCATTCCACGTAATGCCTGATCTAAAAAAAAGAAACATTTAACAATCGGATGCTGTATTTTAGCCTGATGTGTAATAAAAAGAACAGATCATGTATAGATGGGTGTATTTAACAAAACATTATAATTTTGGGATGATTTGTCCTGAAACATTTTAAGGCTTTGAATGGACACATGTCGCAAACGTGTCGCATCAGACACTTTTATTTAAATGCTGAGAAAACAATCTAAGACAGAAGGAACAGGTTGGAGACTTCCAAACTATCTTCTCGTATATGATGGGAATGTTGCAGAAAAAAAACCTGGACCATGAGAGTTAATATACTTTATTTTAGCTGTTTCTTATGTTTGTGAAGCAAATAAATTTAAAATCTCATCATTGGTTTAAAGATGTCATCATTGTTCTTTTCCCAATTATACTTTGTAGATGCTACTAATCACTCTGGAGAGATTGTTTGACGTGTTTATAAATAGTAGTAATAAAAGGTTGAGGCCATGAGGATTAATTTCTATAGTCCTTAATCCTGAATGTAACCCTGTTTCATTATGGTGACATTGAAAATAATTTCAATTATTTTTCTTGTGTTTATAATTCTCAGCTCAGATTCCATCCCTGTTTATTTATTCTGTGCTTCTATCTTTCTGGGATCTTCAGCATTTTCTTTCTGACAATGTCATTTCAGTATCTGCTGCTGTCAACCTCCTTCCATCTGGCTAATTATAGCACCAACTTGTAAAATGAAGGGTGAAAAACACTTGGATTAGATCAACATACCAAAAGGCTGATATGGTGCAGCCTTTAGTTTTGTGCGTTTGCTGATTTCCATAACAGATCACGGTTTCTTCTTCAATCATCAACTAGGAGGACATATTGCCCTGGTTTCATAACAAATATGTATATTTCTGTCCAAACTGTTTTTCTGAAAAATGTTTTTTTAAACTTAGATTTATTTTGTCAAAAGAAATTTTGTTTAAAACAGCTCTAGACAATTACATTTTTTTAAAGTGCAGCCTTGAAAATGGTAATTAATACAAAAAAAATGGCAATAACAAACATATATATAAATATAATAAATAAATAAATAAAAGGATACTTTTAGATACAATTTTAATTCCCCTACTTAATTCTGAGTTTGCAACATGTGAGATGGACTTTCATTGCTATGTTATTGGCTATAGTTACAAACTGCTGAACACAGGAGGGCTTTCTGTAAGTTAATATAAAAGCAGGTTAAGTTCAGCCTCGAGCGGCAGAAAGTAACACTGAACGAGCAGTGGCTATTAATTATTGCACTTTGTTTTTGTAGGTCTTTCAATCTTTATCTAGAAGTAGAGTTAAGGACGGAGGCAATTTCTTCCTGTGAAAACAGCCAAGGCTTGCTACCATCTCTTAAAACCTTATAGAATCTTTTTTTAAACAAAGCAGGGACCTTCATAGCTCCAAAATGTTGTTTGGCACAAAAAAAAATCGTTACTTATGACCAAAAACGGCATCATGCTCACAGGGAACTTATTGGACATCTCAATAAAAGCACTTCCAGCAGTAGGTACAGTATGATGGGTGGCTTTCAGCTGTTTAGATGCTTGTTACCAGGAACAGGCCATGTCTAGTCCTACATATCAACAATTCCTTCTGATTTTACAACCAGTTTTTGCTTGAATTATTCTGGTCCTTTTCTTTGAAAAGTACATTTTACTGATATCTCTGTAAACCAAAACCCTCTGCTCTCTAGATTGCAGCTAAGATCGGCGGAGAGGCTGGGCCCACAGTGACGAATAACGGAGGAGCTGAAAATTATCCCTTCACTGCACAGAAACGATCCCTGGAAGAAGGAGGTAAGAAATCAAAAACAAAGAAAGCGTTGGTTTGCTTTGGCCGGTTAGGAATACACTCACCTTTTTTTTTTTTTTTTTTTTTTTGTATTTTTATTTTTGTTTTATATTTGTTCTTTTAGATGAGCCCGATGCCAAAAAAGTAGCATCACAGAGTGAAAGAGATTCAGCAATGTGTACGTTAAAGACACTCACTGGATTTCTAAAAAAGTTTTTGCTTTTCTCGCTTTCCTAATTTCCTGTAGTCACTTTTTTTTCCTCCTTCTCTTCCAGCAATTGGAGCTCAGTTAGCTGCCCTGTCCCAGCAAAGGTAGGCCTTTTTTTCTTTGTCTTCAACTCTCAACAGTTCTATCTTTGCTCTAGAGATTGAGGACATCTTAAAGTCATTGTTTTCATGTCCTGTATCTCCAGTGTCAGGCCCTCTACTATGACAGAGGAGTACAAGGTGCCTGATAGCATGGTTGGCCTCAGTGAGTACAGGCACATACTTCACTCACTTTTCTGTTGCATCTTTTCAATTTCAATTAAAAAAGTCTTTTCGGGGCTTCCAAACAGTCATTGGACGGGGAGGGGAACAGATCAACAAAATACAGCATGACTCTGGGTGCAAGGTCCAAATTGCACATGGTGAGATACGTGAGTCGTTTATAGTTTACACCACACCACTATAAAGGGTTCTAAATGTGATATACTGATATATTGTCTCGCATTAATTTACAGATAGCGTTGGTCTGCCAGAAAGGGGTATTTCTCTGACTGGATCACCAGAGGCTATTCAGTAAGTTTATATATATATATATAAATAATAATCCAGGAAAGTTTTAAATTCTCATTTTTTATTGGATTGTTTTCATTAAAAATTGAAATTATTTATTTAAGGATGGGTAACTGCAATATAAAATGGATTCCATTAGAGCCCTCTTTGTTTCTCCACAGCTTTGATTAAAATGTCTACTAACTCATCTATCTCTTCCTTTGAGTCGTTGGTTGCAAAAATACTCCCATTAAGACTGAAGAAGAACAAGGACCCTAAATCTATAAGACGTTTTAATATCTGTTTCATTTTAGTCTGGAACCTTAAGCCCCTGTCACACCTTGACGATTTAGCCAGCATATGCCTGACGTGTGAAAAATCTGGCAAAAATGCTGGCATTGGATAAGTTATGGGTCAGTTTTGTATAAGTTATGAGCACGTTGAAGTACGCTTAAACATGTCGACATACGTGTACGTTGAAAATTTCTTGACATATGCCAGCCTATGCTCATACATGGGGCATAAGTTAAAGGTAAGTTATCTGATTGTTGAAATACATTAAGTGTAAGTTACTCATAAGTCGTGGCATCTAGCTTATCCAAAACCTGTGATTAACTTGTGAATAACTTTTGTGTAACTTATCTCCAATGCATATCAACGTATCTGACATGTTCCAGGCGACCGCTGAACATGTCTCTAACGTACAGCTACTGTATAATGGCGTATTGGCAACTTTTTGGTATGAAATGGGGTTCACAGGAGGAAACCGTCGGTTCTCCTCCAGACTTTATCCACATTTTGGGGTGGGTGTGATGGATCCTCCCTGCGTTCACGCCCATGACCAACAAACTTCCTAGCAGACATGACGCTGAATCTGCTGTGATTGCAAACCTTTTTTCTTTTTCTTTATTCTTTTATTGCAAACAGTAAACAGCAGCTAGGTTAATACCGCGATCAATTAAATGTTTTTATGCAGGCCGGGTGCCTCCAGGCGCATTGCTGCCCCCCTCAGGACACTGAATTGTAACATTTCATGGGCATTAAGCTGCTATGCGTTATGCATAATTTAGGGAGTTGTTTATTGCTCTCTGGACTCGTTAAGAATGCGTTATCTATTTGCCCAAAATAGAAAAAAATACATAGAAAGTTCAGCATATGCCAGCGCTTTAGCTGATTTCTTGGACGTCAGGCATACGTCAGGCATAAGGTGTGACAGGAGCTTTAAACCCATGAACTGTTCAATGAAAATGCCTCTATATGAGAAGTTAAAACATCTTTAAGCTACAATTAAAATCATTGTGGAGGACTGAAGACCTATGCAAAGCAGTGTAATTGTGCTTTGTGAAATTCTCCCGTCCTTTTCTTGTTTGAGTGGATTGGTAGTTGATTTCTACCATTTAAAGCTGAGCTTTGGTTATTAGAAAGACACTAATTAGCTAAATCAGTTTTAAAAAAATTCATGGTGACTCCAAGAGTCTTCCAGTTTCTTATCTTGGGTCTGGGGCAGATCACGTTTTACATTTTCTATGCATTCTTGGGGTTAGAATAATAATCTATTATTTGATGAGGAAACATCAACAATTTCTTAAACGTCACTTCAGCCTTTTCAGCTTTTTGTCTCAAATTTTCTTCCAGGAGGGCCAAAGCTCTAATAGATGACATAGTGTCCAGAGGTCACGAGTCAAGCAATGGTCAGTCCGGCTCTATGCAAGAGATTATCATCCCGGCAGGGAAGGCTGGCCTAATCATTGGGAAAGGAGGAGAGACAATCAAACAGCTCCAGGTGGGTCTCTGTGCTCAATATCCACAGGGCTACCTGCTTGTTAATGTGTCCAGCATTAATAAGAGTTATATTTAATCTGCTGTTTTATCTTTTATGTTTTCCTCTGGTCAATTTTCTAGGAGCGAGCTGGAGTTAAAATGATTCTTGTCCAAGACGGATCACAGCCTCCCAACATAGACAAACCCTTACGCATCATTGGAGACCCTTACAAAGTGCAGGTACTGCTTGGACCCTGTTGCATCGGATTAATGGGTACATGTCCCTGGTCCCCTTTCATTTCTTACCACCTCTGTCGTGTGTCTCTGTGTGTTCCGTTTTCAGCAAGCAAAGGAGATGGTTAACGAGATTCTACGAGAAAGGGATCATTCTGGTTTTGGAGACAGGAACGAATTCGGATCCAGGATGGGAGGGGGTGGCATTGATGTAATTATTTCCAATTTAAAAGCTAAAAACCTTTTCTTTGATACTTCAGACGTGATATTTGACTTGAGATCTTTGCCTTCTAATCCCACAGATCGCCGTTCCTCGACAGTCTGTGGGAGTTGTGATTGGTCGCAGTGGGGAGATGATAAAGAAGATCCAGAGTGATGCTGGAGTGAAGATACAGTTTAAACCAGGTAAAAAGGAAACCCAGGATAAATATTACAATGCTGGGATCAAAGATGATGATGACTGGCTCAGTAGATTCCTTTGACATGTCCGTCACGTTAGAATTAGACCATTTTTATTGTCATATTGTATACATTCTGTGTATACTAGGGGTGGAACGGTTCACAAAATCCACGGTTCGGTTCACGGTTTCGTAGTCACGGTTTTCGGTTCGGTATATGTTTATTGTTACACCAAAAAATAAATAAATAAATAAAAATTAATTAAAATTTTTATGAAATCAATGAAAAAATCCCAAAAAATTTATGAATTGTAATTATTTTTAATAATTCTCGGAAACCATGGATCATTTCCGCATGTTTTGCTGCTTTGAATTTAATCATCTCGCGCATGCCCTCTACGATCCCCAAGGAACTCAGAGCGGGGCGGACAGGAGCCACAGTGGGGGCTGTATGCTTTGCTTTGTGCAGGCGGTCTGGTGCGCAGCGGGGCGCTGATGGAGTATGTTGGATTTTGGGGTTAGCATGACATGTTGGTCATGTTGCTGTTAGCATAAATAAAACATGTCGCACAATGCTTGCACATTGTTGCACTTTTATCCACAACTTTCTTTCCGCCGTCATCGTAGGTCACTCTAAATGCAAAGCGCTCCCATACAGCAGATCTATAAAGTGCTGCTGGCGCGTCTTCCAACTCCTGTTCTTTCCCACTCGCCATACCCACACGATTCCCCACAACAACAGATTTTTTTTCTGCTACACCCGGCTAAGCTGCTTCGCTTCTTCTACTTCTTCTTGTTTACTACTGGTGGTTGGCTTTGGTCGCAGTACCGCCACCTTCTGCTCTGGAGTGTAAACGCTTCGCCTATGAGAAAA
>NW_015151245.1:232492-321869 GCF_000732505.1 Cyprinodon variegatus | reverse complement strand
AAACCGTTCCATCCCTAGTGTATACAAAAACAACATTTTGTTAAGTACAGCTTTTCAGACGGTTAATGAACTTTTCCATTCCATAAAGTGCAGCAGTGATAAAATTTAAATAGTGTGGGAGAAAAGACCTGGTGTAAAATACAACTCCCAATGCATTGAAACATTTGACAGGTTCAGTTCTGTTGATGAAATGTTCCATCTGTAAACCAAACGTTTGAATTGAATCAGACCTTATGTGCAGAAAAGTCATTTACACTGTAGTGTTTTTTTTTGTTTTTGTTTTTTTTGTAAATTACAGATGATGGTACAGCACCTGAAAAGATTGCCCACATCATGGGCCCCCCGGATCAGTGTCAGCACGCTGCTTCCATCATTACAGACCTTCTGCAGAGCATTCGTGCCAGAGAGGAAGGTGGGCAGGGGGTAAGTAGAAGGAGAAGTGTTTCTGCATCAAAGAGGGACGGTGCAAAAGTCGTCATGCTAACTGGGATGTGGCTTTTCTTCTACAGGGCCCTCCAGGCTCTGGTATGCCACCTGGAGGCAGAGGTCGTGGTGGAGGCCAGGGCAACTGGGGTCCTCCAGGAGGAGAGGTGACCTTCTCTATTCCTGCTCACAAATGTGGGCTCGTCATTGGGAGAGGAGGAGAGAACATCAAGTCCATCAACCAACAAACCGGGGCGTTCGTTGAGATTTGTCGTCAAATGCCGCCAAACGGCGACCCAAACTACAAGCTGTTTATAATCCGAGGCTCGCCACAGCAGATTGACCACGCAAAACAGCTGATTGAAGAAAAGATTGAGGTAGATTTAAAAAAGGCTAGCTGCCAGAAAACCAACCAACTTCTCAATGCATATTTTAACTTTTTCTTTGTTTATCTGGGTTTGCCAGGGTCCACTGTGTCCAGTAGGTGGCGGTCCTGGTCCCGGGGGTCCTGGTGGGCCAATGGGTCAATATAATCAAAGTCCTTATAATGCCGGACCTCCTGGTGGAGCTCCACAGTAAGTGCAACATATTGAAGTTGCTCATTTATTTACATTTAAACTGACATGTGGGTTTAAAGTTTTCCTCCTGTCCAAATCGTGTAGCGGAGCTCCTGGTGGTCAGTATTGTTCGCAAGGTTGGGGAAATCCTTACCAGCAGTGGCAGGCTCCAAATTCAAATGACCCCAGTAAGAGTCTTGTATTTATCCTCATTCTCTTTTTCTTTGGTTTTGGATTGTCAATTATTTACTTTTTCTTTTTCTCTTAGGCAAGGCTGCTTCAGACCCAAATGCAGCGTGGGCAGCATATTACGCTCAGTATTATGGGCAGCAGCAGCAGCCAGGGGCCATTGCAGCCCAGGCACCTGGTGCCCCTGCAGCAGCAGCCACAGGGGACCAAAGCCAAGCAGCACAGACCTGTGGGGGGCAGCCTGACTATACAAAAGCTTGGGAGGAATATTATAAGAAGATGGGCATGAGTAAGTTAGAACTGATGACGCCAGCTCTCACTGTACTTCACTGTACTGCTTGGAAATATATCTGGTTAGAAATGCACTACTTGTTCTTGGAGGAAAGAGATCCACACATTTTCTTATAAGATATCCCAACAGAGATTAATTTTCTTTCATATTAAATTGCTTTTCAATGAATGAATGAAGGAACAATTTCAGATAGATGCCTACATCTTGTAGTTATGAACAATTAGTTTGTAAAGTTTGAACATCTGGAAAGGGAATAGGCTGAAGCACCTGGTTATCACCTTTACCTTAACAACCATTAAAAATACAATTATCAAAAAAAAGTAGTAAATATCACAACAATTATCTTATAGTTGGCAACATATGTGTTTATTTTACATTTTAACATTTATTTAAACTGACAAAGTGCATAAAGTACATAGTAGTATACATCAAAGTGATAAAGTACATCAATTCATCATTAAGGCCTTTACACAACTTAACCCCCAAAAGTGAAACCCCTTTTTTTAATATATATATATATATTAATTATGACTTTCCATGTTTAAAATATAGACAATCCCTTTAGATTATATTACATTTCTCTTACCAAAAATGCAATAAATTCTGTATAGAGAGGATGACTATTGTTCCTTACTCAAAAAAAGCACTTCCAGTATTTATAGATGTACAATAGCCATTAGGTGAATGAATCTATCAATAATTCATTTGTTGATTCATAATATCAACATTGTTTATTACTCTTTTTTTTTAAGCTTATTTATTGGGTCAATGTTAGATTTATAAGTATTTTTGCTGAATATTTTTTCCTTTTTATTGTTAAAAAACAAAAGCAATCTTGGTTGTGAGATCTACCTGGATAAGTCTTAAAGTTGTTGCTGCATCTCTAGTTTTTGTCACAGATAAATACTTTGGAACCATTATTTAGTTAGGTAAGGAGTTTATTTTAAACATGTAAAAGATGATAAGAAAAATCACACAATAATGATAAACACTCCTAAAACTGAATGCAAAGCCTTTGGAAAAGATTAAATAAAAATTAACTGTTATTAATTATGCATTAATTATTGTAACGTTCGGATTGTATCATGTGACCTAATGGTTATTTGCCTTTTTCCAGCTCAGCAAGCTGGAGGTGCAGCAGGCGCTTCAGGCGCAGCAGTGCCCGCCACTACAGTGGCAGCTGCAGCACCAGGTGGGGCTGACGCTAGTGGCCAACAGGACTACAGTGCAGCATGGGCCGAGTATTATAGACAGCAGGCTGCCTATTATGGACAAGCAGGACAGGCTGGTGGTCCACAGCCGGGACAGCAGGTAAACATCTTCGTAATCAGCCCTAAAGTTACTTTATTTGGAAATCAGAATTTCTCATCTCAAGTTGGAAAAGTTTTATGGAATTGCTCTGAGAAGTTGGATAGGAAAATCAATGTCTACTTTGTTTTTATCTGAAAATGTATATACTTTTCTGACTTTATTTATTAAACAAATGTTATGCACTTAGCCCTTTTTTTAGGGGTTGTTGCTGCCTAAATCTTGTAAAGCATTAACGAGGTACTTTAGGCATATTGAGATCAAAGGGATTAAAATTAATTGCATCATGTTTGTTGTCTCTTTCAGCCTCAGTGAACCAACGGTTGATCTGTCGACGGATGTGTTGGATCTCAGGATGTTTACTTTTCCCTCATTTGGCTTTAAGAAACGAGGCCAGGGTTTGCTTGTCCTTCATTACACTATCTATTTACATTTTCTTAATGGATTTAAAAAAGGTAACACTTTGTGCCCACAAATTGGACAAAGCACTAAATACCTTACCTGTTTGGTTTCCCCTTTACCTGACCCTGCATCACCTTGTAATTCAATTTAATATTTTAATTTCATTTTGTTTTTCTGAATGAAAATGTGAAATGAGCAATTCTGCTTGGAAGCTACCACAACAGCATCTCGATAATGATTCACATTTAGTATTTCCCTTCAGTTTTCAGAGGGTATGAATAACTGTCTAGCAGTATTTTGAATATATTCCTAAATTATCTTTGTATAAAAGATAATTGCTACTTTGTGTTGTTCTATGTATTATTTTTTAACATTCCCAGTGTTTGTGGGTGTAAATCATCCTATAATGATTTTCTTTTTTTTTCCAAGAGGGTATTGAATGTCTGTAATATCTGTAATGCTACTGAATGCAGGTTTGCAGCTATTGGTCACTAATTGTCCTACAAACTGTAGGCTGGTTGTGTGTGCATGTATATTTGTGTGCTTGACTACCCTCAGTTTAATTTGCAGGTTTATTTTTGAAACATTATCTTCCGATAGGTTTTGCTTGTGTATGTCCTTTTTTTAAAAGTTATTTTTACAGTTTGTTTTTAAAGACCTCAATAAAACGTTCATATTATATTACAGTGTTTGTCTGGCTAAATTCACAAAGAGTGGTTCCATATTGTTTCTCATGGAGGCGGGACATGGTTTAGCCCAGCCCTATGCTGACTTTGACGGATGTGTCGATTAGCCAATAAAACTGAAGCACTGTTGCACGAGAACCAATCAGGATGCTCCCTGTTTTTACTGGGAACAACAGCTCAGTCGGATATGGCGCCCAGCTCGAAATCTGAAAAGGACGACAACAAACTGAAATCGCAAAAGAAACACAAGGACAATGTCGTAAAGGTTCTAATGCGTGGAAAGGCGAGTATATATATATATCACCTTGACACTAACATAGAAACATAGTCAAAAACCGCAGACTTTTTAGTTGAGGCTTCCACCCTCTGAAGGACCGATGAAGCTATTAGCTATCTGCTAACTAGCTTGGCAGCTAACAAGAAATCACTAGTGGCAGGTGGCTAATCAAGCTAATGCTATAAACAATGAGCTGATTTTAATTGTTTTATCACGTTGCTGTAAAGCTGCTTTCCGATTTGACTTGGTAATAAAATTGAAGAACTAAAACTGGATTAATCGAAGACAACTGGACAGTAAAAGCAAGAGACGAACTCTACTTTTATGCGAGTAATAATCTGATTACGTTTTAACGTAAAAACGTCTTTAACGGTTAAATGTTTGCACACGTAAAAACTTGACCTGGCAATTGATTACCTGCTTTACCTGCACTAACAGACCTGTGTATCAGCCTTTCTATGTTGTGCTTGGTTCGAAGTTTTGATTAATCTGACTCTGATCTACTGTGTTGAAAAATAATTGGTTATGTAGATTAATGGTTTAATGTTATATTTTAGAGTTTATGTAGTTATGGGTTAGATACTTTATAACTATAAAAAAGATAAAAAGATTGCATAAGAACAATAAAATGGATTTTTAATGCTGATATGTCAGCCTTCTGAAAAGTATGCTTATATGTGTACATAAAATCAGTGTGTTAAAGACGTCAACCTTTGGCTCTACTAAAGTTTTAGGAAGGATCAATTTGCTTTAATAGTGGCCTTCGGCTTTTCTGCCTTTCTTTATACTACAAATATTCTGTGGGATATTGTTTTAGAGGGTAACTGGGGACCTAATGCAGTGAATACCTTAATACAGTTATTAATTCAATTCAGTTTATTTCTATAGCACCGAATCACAGCACATGTCTTCTCAAGGCACTTTACAGTTCATCAGATCATACAGTCAAATTGATTCAAAGTTTTCTATCTAAGGAAAACCAGTTGATTGCATCGAGTCATTGACTTGGATGCAATCCCTCACACTAAGCATGCTTGTAGCGACGGTGGAGAGGAAAAACTCCCTTTTAACAGGAAGAAACCTCCAACAGAACCAGGCTCAGTGTGAGCGGCCATCTGCCGAGGCCGACTGGGGTTCAAGGAGACAGAAGCAGAGATACAAAAAGGAAATGTAAAAGGCAGCCCCGTCCAGGAAACACACAGCCAGGCAGACAAGCTCCAAGCCAGCTCCCATGTCAGAGGATGAATAGAGCACATCCAGCCAGTCACAGTCAGAGAAACAGGAATACGCTGGAAAAACAGGCCCGATCTCCAACATCTATAAAAAAAGGGTGTTGATGGCAGCAGTACAGCTGATATAATGTGAATCATAAGTTTGTGCATGTTGCATGGTAGTCGGGGTTTTGGGACTATGTTTACCTTGACACCAATGTAGAATAATTTTTAAATTTCTTAGTCTATTAATTCAAAGATATTTTTTTTTTCACCCCAAAGGGTAATGTTTTCATAGCTGAAAGGTGTTTCTTCTTCTCCCAAGGATTTGTTGTAGATGTTGATAGCTGTAGCCAGGAAGGATAGTCTGAAGCCATCTGTCTTGATCCGTATCAGAAGAAGCCTTTGACTAGAGACATCTGTTGATGTTTAACAGTCTTGTGAAGAAGATTCTCTAGGTTGTGCATTACACTCATTTTATGAAAAAAAATATTGTTTATGAAATTATTACTAGACGTTTCAGAAAATTTCCAAGAAGAGAGGTGGCCGCCTTGGCTTGTCGAACTTTTTTAAATCATTTGCTCCGATGGTCTTACCACAGAAGATGATGGCAGAAGGGTTCATACTTTCCACAACAGACTAACCCCCGGCTCACACCGACTCCGGTCTTACCGTTGCGGTGCAGTGGGTGCGGCGCCGCAGTGATTCCAAGTCATTAAAAAGACGTAAACCTCTCTCACCGGCTGCTGAGCTGTCCGGCTGCGGTTACCGAGACACTCCGGCGCTGCAGAAAATTCCGCAAGAAAGCTATCCTTGCGGCATGCCGGAGAACCTCCGCAACAAGCTCTCGCAAATATCCTTATTTGGGCCATGTTATCGCGTGAAGTTACGTGAACTCAAGTGAACTTCTGTTCTCGCGAGTTAAATCTCCGGACCTGTTGCCGGAGCCGCAGAGCCGCACCCCACCGTACCGTAGTCAAAAGGCCTGTGTGAGAGGGGGTGTGCGGGAGTTGCGGTCTCCGTCGGCTCGGTAACCGCACCGGAGCCAGTGTGAGCAAGGGGTCATAAAAGAACACTGAAGGAGCTAAGCCTTTTTAGGAGTTACAGTCTTCTCTGTCCTTTCTTGTAGAAAGTTTCAAAATTACATCCCCAGTCAAGTTTGTTGTCCAGATTAAAAGTCAGAGTACCACCCCCTGTGGTGCTCCTATGCTTCTGACTAAAACTGGAGGGAATCTAGATAGCTGCTTGTTTGCCTACTGAGTTGAACCAATTGAAGTCTGTCTAGGACCTTCATGATGTGAGATGTTAGAGCAACACTTCTATACTAACTAAGGACTTTTGGCTGAGTTTTATTTGGCGCTGCAACCATCTGCTGCCACAGAGCTGCTCTGCACAGGCCTTAAGGAAAGGGGCTAACTGCATCTGGGGGCATAAATAGACACAGCAATGGTGCTGCATTTCAGAAGTATCAATAGTAATAATAGGCAACGGTAATATTTAAAAAAAAAAAAATTAGAGGAATTTTTTTTAACCCACAAAAACTAGCATAAGCAAATTCAACATCACAGTATTGTTTCTGGATTCATCGTTTTAGCATGTTTTAAATTGTGGGTCTGTATCCCTTAAAATAGTGTTTCTTCTTTTGGCTCATTTTACCAAAGGAGTTCAAGCTGTCTAGTAAATAATCCAAGTTTATTGTTGATGCAGTACATTTCCTATATATTTACAGATTTATAACAACGTAAAATGATCGTCTTGTTTCTTAGGATGGAGAGAGTTGCTGAGTGACTGTTTTGTTCCAACTGTTCCTTTCTGTCCTGCAGCTGTCTGGACAGTTTTCTCAGCGCCTTGTCAGGAAGCTGCTTCCTCGGGTTTGTGTCCCATTGAAGAGCATCGTCAGCGAGGAGTTTCTCAGGGCGGGGTCTGTGATTCATTACTTTGCTTTTAATCTTGCCAGGACTTATGTTTTTGATCAGTTATAGATCAGACCTTTTTCTCAAAAGCTGCTGTCTGTGTATGAATTGAAGCACAAAGCCTGTTTGAACCTGAGCTATCCAATCTGGGGTTTTGGCTCTACTCTCAAATAATCGCTGTTGTGCTGCACGTTAGCACTACACAGTTCAAAATAAGTCGAATTTTAATTCAGTTCTTCATCTTTTGATTTTAGGCACATCTTCCTTGGCTTCACCAAATGCGGCCGCTACGTTCTTTCTTACACCATTGACTATGGAGAAGACAACGATTTCTTATTTCACACCTATCACCTCTATTGGTGGGAGTTCAACCTGCACAGTAGACTAAAACAGGTAAGCTTGAATAAGGAAAAGTGTTTTTGGAAGTGTTTTTTAATGAGTAAACCTTTTTATCAACATTTTTTTTTTATCTTTAGGTACATCATGTACGGCTCTTTGCAGGAGAGGACATTTACAGCGATCTGTACCTCACTGTGTGCGAATGGCCAAATGACCACTCTAAAATTGTCATCTTTGGTTTCAAGTAAGAAGTACTACTGAAGAATAAAAAAATAATATAATCCACAGTACTGAGAGTTATGATGTTTAGATAATTGTCTTTTTTCTGATCCTTTTCTTGCTCAGTACTCGCAGTTCTAGTTCTGTGATGATGAACTCGTTGATGAATTTGATGATGAGTGATGATAACAACAGGGATATCTACATCACAATAGCTTCCATGCCTCTGTCCAAACCTTGCTCAAACTGCTGTCCAGCTCCTATGGGCTCAACCATGCGCACAGGTGAGCCTCCAAATACTTGCAGTATTTGCTCCTGCACTCCTTGTCTCTTCCTCCCAGTCACGTTAATCCCCTCGTCTCCCATAGGAAGTGGTGAGTGTCTTGAACATGGATATGTGCTCAACAGCAGATACCAGGTGGTGTACCCATTCCCCACCTTTCAGCCCGCATTCCAGCTGAAGAAGGACCAGGTCATCCTGTTAAACACTAGCTACTCTCTGGTGGCCTGCGGCTTCTCACTCTGTTCAGGTAATGCTTTACCAGTTTTATTGTGATTAGAAGCTAACAGACTATATTGAAATATAATGCCAGTATTAATCAGTAGTAATCAAAGATTTAAAGGATGACAGGGCTTGTTTTAGCCTTTATTTAACCAGGTTTGTCCCATTGAGATTTAACTTTTTGCAAGAGAGGTCTGACCGAGAGGGCCGCAGTATACAAGTTACAAGTTCAAAACATTTACACACCAAAAATTCTCACAGAAAACATTAACACAAATACATAATTAATTGCAGTGATTCAACAAGGATTTGTTGAGTGGCTTGAATTGAAAGTTCAGAATGTAATTTGTTCCAGGTAGTGGGTGCTGAAACCTCAAACTTTTCTTGCCCACCTCAGTTTGTACTTTGTGGACAACAAATTGTACCTTCTACATGCAAATTAGGACTTGCTCATTGATTGCATTTGCAGTATAATCTCAATTTAAAAAACACAATTTTTCAAATTGCAGCAGTGCCCTCGATTTTGCTCACATTACATTTAACAAGAGAAAGACACTAACTTTCTCATTCCGGTTGTTTAGGTGGCAATGATACGCTTAAAGTTTGTTTGCCACCAGGCAGAAATAAGAGAATGTTATAGCTAGCTGGCAGAGCCATGCATAAATAATGGACTTGATAATGGATCAAAGGCATGACAACAATAAAACTGAGTGAAACGTCTACAGGTCGGTGGTTGGTGCAAAGAAAAAAACAAATCACAATGTTGGCTGAAAGAATCCCGATTTTAATTTTTGGCCAAATCAATCAGTCCTATTGTCATTACAATTGATTGCCCATCCCTAATAAAAATGATTTAGAAGCCCTATTTTGCATAGGATAACCATTTACAGGCATTTCCTAGATGTTAACGCACTGTACATCACCTAGCATCCATTTACTGTAGTTTTTAAATGCACTGTTACTCCAAGGTATTACATGTTAAAGACCTATTGATGTGCATTGCTTGAGTGTCCGTCTCTGGTCCCACATGTTGGCTAATCCGGACCCCAAAATTTATAAATTACCGCATTTGGCCTGACAACAGTGTTTCACTTAATTTGCACCTCTTCTCGTGTTAACATGGTAAAGCCATTCGTAGCATCCGGCACCAGGCTGCACAAATTAGCCAATGAGCTTTGTCAATCAGCTAGCTACTTTTAGACACAGCGGGCAAACCTTTGGCAAGCCGGGCGATGGGAAAGAAGGAGAAGACGGTGAGAAGAGAAAGTGTGGAGTGCTGGAAGAATTGTGGTGAACTGGTGAAAAAGAAAAGTGAAATGGCATTCTCAAAGATGACCACATTTTGAGTATGTTTGTCTCAATCTACTGCTGTGAAGTAGGATTCTCCACCATGAACATAATAAAAAATAAATATTGATCCAAACTCAAAATAAGCACCTTTATATGCGCTTGAGAATGGCTTTGTCGCCATTCAAACCCAGGTTTAAAAGCCATGCAGGGCAACCTAAAGCCCACTTCTCTCATGCCATAAAAAAAGAAAGTAAAAAAAATAAACGATCAGTTCAGGTGTTTTATATAATGTTTGAATCAGGAAATTGTCTATATACCAAACTGAACGATTGTTGTTTTCTACTTCAAAAAACAGCAGATTTTAAATGATTTTAAAATGGAAAAATTTTCTATTTTTTATATATATATATATATATATATATATATATATATATATATATATATATATATATATATAAAATGTGTTAGTGTGTTATTATTATTATTTTTTTAAAGTCAATGTACAACATTGATGCATAAACACCTCATTTTATTTCAGTGTTAAATTCTGTTTAAAGTAACGGATTGTAATTAAAAATGTCTCTGGACCTTTACTAGTTGTTGATATTCTTTATTTGGACTCCGCTGATTTTTAATTGGTTACCCCTGATCTAAATGCACAAAATTGAACAAACTGAAAACTGGAATGGGGATTTTGTTCTTTTTTGTTTTGGGCTTCATCATAACCCTTAAAGGGGAACGCCGCTTTTTTTTTTTTTTTCTGTTTTTTTTTTTACATTGGGCCCTTGCGCGCCGGCTACCATTCATTCATCCTGTCTGCTTAACTGCTGCTAGTTTTACTAACATGCCTGGAAGATGTCTAGTGTTACTACCACAGATGATCTCTCTTTCGAAATGAAATTGAACGATTCAGATTAGCTAGCCGAATGAATAGAACGGGTAGAGCGTAGGCGCCTGTGGCCCAGGCTGCCTGTCACAACTCAAGTCCGGCGCGCGGATGACGTCATACACAATCCACTTTTGTTTTAAGAAAATATAAATATAAAAAATATAACATCGGAGTGTGTATGACGTCATCCGCGTACCAATTCCATTTCGAGAGCGAGATCATCTGTGGTAGTAGTACTAGACATCTTCCAGGCATGTGAGTAAAACTAGCAGCAGTTCAGCGGACAGGATGAATGAATGGTAGCTGGTGCGCGCCGATGACGTCATACACGCGCCGCTTTGTTTGAAAAAAATGTATATATATAAAAAATATAACCGCGGATGTCTGGGGGACAGTGATTCGCCTACATGTTATGAATGCTGGCGTACCATAAAGAATAAGTTATGAACAGTTTAGTTTGTGCCTTCAAGTCGTTGCCAATAGGAAGACGTTACTTGGATTACAAAACCGAATATCTTCAGAACAGCTCCAAATGACACAAAACTAATAAGGGTGAGTAGAACATGATGTAATAACGTAAAATCAAGGGGCCACTGTAAAAAAAAAAAAACGGTGTTCCCCTTTAAGTCCAAAAAAAAAAAAAATTGCTCTTGAAAAACAATCGTTTAAGTGCTGATTCTATCGTCGATGGTCGATGGACTCGTCTAATCACCCAACCTTAAATCCCGATATACTGCACTGTGAGGTTATAATGTAATGAAATGTAAAAAGATTTAAGTTTCTGAATACTGCTTTCTTTACAGGTTTTGCCGTTTTGTTTTTGCTTATCTTTGTCTTCTTTCTTTTTAGAAAAACAAGGCCAGTCATCACAGATCCTTTACACAAAGGGAGCCGTCCAGTCAACTCCAGCTGTACCATCACCCTCCTCAGCATCCTTGGATGTCACATCTTCAGAAAGCAGGCATTTTGCTTGCAGGACCTCTCCAGTTCCCTCATCGCCTAGCCATTCACAGGCAGCAATGAGAGCCCGGGAGTTTGCTGCTGATATTTTCAGGCGAGCCCAGGGAGGAGCAGCAGCAACAACAACAAGCAAAGACAGTAAGTTCCAGGAGGAGAGAATGGCTGATGATGATGAAAAAGAGGCAGAATGGTAACCAGGATAAAATGCATTAATCTGAATCAGAACATTAAACAAAAAAATACATAAAGTACAAACTTTATAAACAATTAAAGCCCTAAACCTGTACCTCGCTCCGCTGTCCAAGGGCTGCAAGGTGTTTAGCTGTAGGTCCATAAATCTGCTGCTATCGAGCCTCATCAAGCTGTATTCAGACAAATGTGCTCTCAGTCCTAATCTCTAACAAAAAAAAAACAGAGTGCCTTCTTTCGTTCTCTTTTCTGTGGGATATTAAGCTCTGAGAACTGACTGACTAGAAAGTAACAGAAACTTTCTTACTCTTTGCACGCAGCTTACTGCCAACCTGAGCTACAGCACCCCCTACTGTACAGTACCAGTAACAGCATAGATTCAGTTTATATACAAAGACCTGATATTTACGATGCAAATGCAAGCTATTTTTGGCAGCTATTAAACTTTAGTGTATTAAATATATATGTATACCCATGTACTCAATTTTGTTTTACTTTTTTTATGTAGAAACTTCAAGAGTGGAGGAGGATTGTAAGGACAGGAAAGCTGAAAATAGAAGGACTAGTTCACAGGAGGCATCCACATCACGTGGAAGCCCTAATTTAGCGTTTTGTCCTGCCTCTCCTCCATCATCGCTTCCATCAACTTCAACCTCGTCCTCATGCCAGGATGCTGGCTCCAGCGAACCCGGATATGTCAACTACTCACGTCTTCACTACCGCTTAAAGCAGCAGGGGGCAGCAGAGCAAAATTCAGGAAGTGCAGGAGGTGAGGGTTAAATATTCCTGTTCGCCCTTGTGCTGTTTTCAATGCAACCATCACTTCTTTAACTGGTTCTTTGTCCTGGTTTATTTTTCCAGGTTATGAGGATGATAAAGTCCAGCTGCCTTTCACTGTTACAGATCTGAAAGGAAGAAACCTGCAGCTGGTCACCGGACCACACAATGGACAGGTCTGTTATATCTCATTATGTCAACATTATAACCATCTGGTCAAATCCTTTTTTGTGACATGGCTTCTATGTCCTCTGTTCCAAATGTTTCCATCAGCCTAAACATTTCCCCACAGTCTCAGCAGAGCTGCATCTCTGTGTGACAATCATTTGCTTAATGTCTCTTATAACCAATGGATGTTTTCAGCTGCTCTGTTGTTTATTTTTCAGAGTGTTTGTGTAGAACAGCTGACTCTGGATTTCGAGTATCTCATCAATGAAGTGATCAAGAACGATGCTGCCTGGGCTCCACAGTTCTGCTCCTTCAGTGATTACGATGTTGTGATTCTTGAGGTAAATGCAGACCCCCAAACACTTTGCACCATTATTAAGAAATATTCAGTGTTCCCTCAAGTTTTTAAGATGTAGTAAGTTAAAGTTTTGAAAGAGCACACTCCTTCTTAAGGGGAAGAAAAGAATAATTTAGCTTTAGTTTAAAGCTACTGTACTCTTCAACACCAGTTTATTTGTGTTCATTGACTTCCAGTCGTCTGGCAAATAGCTGGGAAGATAAAAGCAGCAAAACCTGTTAGGAATGTAAAAGTATCAACTATTATGATATAAGAAAATGAGAACATGATAAATGATTTCTAAACTTCTCCATTACATAATGTCACATATATCCAGTAGATTCTTGGGGGAAAATACTCTTGAGTTCCAACCTGATCCATTAAATCTCATTAACCAATAATAAGGTTGGAGTTTCCTTACTTCTTTACATTAATCTGAAGTCATAATTTTTAAAAGGATACAAACAATCCAAATGATCATATTGTCAAAAAGGTATAAGTCAGAAGACTACAAAGAGCTTCATCACATAGTTTACATTTTGGTACTAAAATATATCATTTATCATTTGTTACAATATCAGCACATGCAAAATGCATATTTAGAAGAAAGCCTCTGATTACAGTAAAGACAATTATTTTCTTTTGAGTACTGCTAAATAAGTAATTGTTATTGTAACATACATCAATTTATAAATTAAAGCTGTGGTAGGGTTGTAACATTGTTATGAAGCTGTTTTATGACCAAAGCCTGAAGCACTTGTCTCAGTAAAATGTTTGAGATTGAGTTAATAAATGTGTTTTTCTTAGTTTCTGGTTAAACTTATTTCTGGGTAAGATGATTATTGCACAAAGCTACTCTGGTTTGTTAGAAAATAACTGTGATGATTGGGTTGGTTATGACAAGAATATATGCACCATCATCAAAAACTGAAATTTACTCAAGATCCATTAAGAAAACACTTGAGCTGCTATCTAGAGGCCAAAATACACCCCAAAGAACCAGTGGGAATTTAAAACATGGACTAGTTCAGCTTTACAGTGAATTATTTTCTAATGACTGGACCAGGGGGTATGGTTGCCTTTTCTTTCAAAGAAAACCTTCAAGTTTCATTCAAATTTTATGGGACTGAGAGCTTATAATAATAAAAACAAATGCTAAACATACAGCAAAGCACGGTAGTTGCAGCTTATTTATCTGAGGTAGCTTTCCTTCAGATGCTAACCTGAGGATGAACCCAGCATACCCCAAATTCTGATTAGTGACTCCCTGAGCCTCTTTCCCACTTAAAATAGCGTGTTAACACGTGTTTTTCGAACATGGGTCGACCGGCTAACAATTGGCATTTGGCTCCCTTCCTGCTGTAAGCTGTATGGCCTCTGTCCCCCCGCAGCTGTGTGACTGGTGACGCCATCACGTTACGTTAGCATTAATGATGCCACCAGTGTGACAGAAATCGGGAAAGTAAACAATGGAGGCCAGCATGTAAGGAAGCCAGGGCTTAGTCAGTGTGCTTTGTGGTTTCACTCTTTTGTCCCTCCGAATTCCTCCCCCCAGAACTGCACCATGTTTATCTGATGTAACCAGAGTTGTTTCGGCTTGTTAGGTCAGACGCTACTTGAAAGGTGTGTTGATGTCTGGACAATGCATTTGATGGTGTCACGTAATTTAGCAGGTCAACCCATGTCTGGTGATCCCAGAGCATGCCGATCAGAGTCGAGGTGATTTTAACACTCGTGTAGACACGCAGCAGTGAGCTGTTCACACTGCTACTTATAGCCCATTGTTCCCAGGTTTATTAGGGTTTTTCGGCCAGTGGGAAAGGGGTATAAAAGTCATGGCTGTGCCATAGTGCAGAACTGAGTACTGGTGTCTTCGTGTCGATTGATTTGTGAACTTCTGTAAGGCATGAATGCAGGAACTGAATCAGAAGGAATAATAAAGAATTGATATTAGTGTTTGCTCACCCCACTGATATAACGAGTTAATACCTTTTTATTTATTATTCTTTCTTCTAGTAAATGTGATTGTATAAATGCTCTCATTTATAGAGAAGTGTTAGATGTAGAGCAGAAAGGAGAGTCAGCACTGTTATTTACCTCCCATTGTACATTGATTGGTAAATGTGTCTATAATGAGTGTTTGATGCTCACCAGGTTTGCCCAGAGACCAATACTGTGATTATCAACATTAGTCTGCTGCTGTTGGCCTTCTCTGTCTCAGATGAGGATCACTGCAGGTACTCTTCTCCCTCCTCATCACCTTTATTTAATTACTTATAGGCAGATTTAGATCTTTAGCTCAGTCATCCGTGTCTCTGTCTGCTCTCATTTTATGCCTCTCTTGTTTTTCAGGCGAAACACATACCACTCTTTTCTGCAGGTTAGCTGGAACCTTGACACAGGTGTGTGTTGCACTGTGGGTGTTGGAGACCTAACTGAAGTTAAGGGTCAGACCAGGTGAGGAAATACAGACGCACAGAAACTCAGAGAGTTTGTTGTGTTCATTGTCTGATCGTCCTCTGTCTCTGGTAGTGGAACTGTGTGGAACTCCTACAGAAGGTGCTGTGTGAACACAATGATGAAGTGGTTGGTTCCTGAGAACAGCTCCCGCTACATTAACCGCATGACCAACGAAGCTCTACACAAAGGTGAGTCTATATCCCCATTTATACTAGCCTTTTGAAAACGTGCCGAGATCGGTCCGAGCATGGTAACCGAGATAACTGCAGAGTAGCAGTTACAACTGACACACCGTGCCAGACACAACCGAACCTCGCTAAACTGGTACTAGTTCACGAGTAGGGCTCCGCGCGGTTCAGTTCGGGCTCAGTTTTCAGATAACAAAGAGCGCATGAGCAGATGATTCTGCTTAGCTGTGTGATGAGCCTCAACATCTGTCGTTTCCTGCATCTGTAAGCCCTGATTAGACTGTCGTTTGTCGTATCCACTTCCCTTTACTCTGTTGAGTAAAGCTTGTTTACCATTAGAGAATTGAATTCTTGGGCATTTTTATTCTTTCCATTTCCAATAAAAGTGCAACATAAGTATGTTGCCTGGAAGTTGGTAAGTAATCAAAATAAATACAAAATAAAATCCTATTATTAACCTGTATTTATAAAACAGGAGCTCTTCTCAGTATCTCCCTTATAATATAACTCCCTTATAACATTTAAACTTTAGGAATTGGGAACAAAATACTGAACAAAAATTGTATTCAGACTTACTTAATTAGTTTTACTTAGTTATCATCAAAACACCCGAACTGCTTTGATGACCTCGGATAGCTCAGTATGAAAAACGGCTGATCCCAGGCTGCTCTCTACATCCAGTCTTGGTTTTGGTGAATTCAAACATATAAGAAAAAGTTACTTTTTGGTTGATAAAAGCTTATTTAATTTTTCAAAAGCAAAAACAGATCCCAGTCCTATTGTATTTTAGTAAGAAATAAAATATTTGTATGTGCCCCTTACAATGCCGTCACCGACCACTAGGGGTAACCACTGCTCTATTGGACCAATGAGCTTTTTCTGCTAGTTTTACAATATAGCTGCATGTGGATGTGTTGTCATCCATAAGTTTGCTCACTTTGGTTATTTTTCCATTTATTTATTCAGTCCTCCATCTGTCAATCCATTTCATGCCCCAATCTATCTGTATATTTTCTCTACTTTTCTGCATTTAAAAAAAAATTTTATTTATTATTTTGAGAGTTCACAGCTCAGGAAATTAAATGAGAACTTTTGGTTATAAACTAAAGAAATTTTACCTGAAAAATGTTTGTTTGTGCAAAATGAGCTAAACTCTTTATTAACTTTTCTCACTCAGGTTCATCTCTGCAAGTGTTGGCAGACAGCGACCGATGTACCTGGATTGTGCTATGAAGGGAAAGTTAAAAGGAACAAGCAGGTCTAACTTGGAGAAACTTCATGAAGACATGTCCTCGTCTTCAGCAACAAGCTCAGCTCAGAGCAGCGCTCTATTTTTGAGAGGTTTTAAGTTGAAAGTGTCATCAAAACTAAACAAAAACATTTCTGCTGCAGATGGTTTTGCCTGTGTATGTATTCATAGTTCTTTTGTAAGTCTTTAATATTACAGGCACCAAAAGCCAGAGCTGGACTGAACAAAGAGTTTTTTTAGTTTTTTTTTTTTATACACAGCAAGGTATACTGTTAATGCGTAACTGACTCTACCTTTGTTAATGTTGATTTTTGTGTAAATTGATGCATTTAGCTGCTTAAGAACGGTTTCCTCTTGGTTTGCAGTGGATCAGTCCACTGATCTGTTGGGCCGCAGTATTTTAGAAGAGAGCCTCCTCCGTTCTGTTTTTTCTTTTGTTTTTTTACGATGGTCATTTTCATGTGGGAAAAGACTGTCCAAATGGAATATTTTATGAAGTAAAATGTATGGATTTAATGTTATTTGGAGTTATTTGTGTTCACAATTAGACCGATTTAAGCTCCACTTTCAAAATGGAGCTTGAATAATATCTACTTGTATAAAGTTGCATACCTTTGATACTTTCTTTTTAAAACAACAATTTTACTTTTAGCATTCAGCCCTAAATTCACACAACTGCATAAATTATACTTTGGATTTAGCTAACAGACATTTCTCTGCAATTATTAGAAAGAAATGGAAGGAACTGCTCAGGGTGGCAGCAAAGACAGGAATATTACTGTAGCTACACTGGCTGTGTTCTCAATCTGTATAAACTAACAACATTGAAACTTTACAAAACCTTGTGTAAAAATAGAGGTTAAGCTTTTCGTGCCACTGTTTCAGAATGCTGCAAAGAAAGACCATCTAACCCATGGTAAAGCTCGGTGGTGGCAGCATTATGCTCTTCTCCTCTATCTGTTCTTGGGATGAACATTTACCTGAATGGTGCTGTGGACCAGAGATGTCCTCACAACTGGCTGGGTTTGGAGAGGATTTCAAAGGTAGAGAGGGCAAATGTTAACGAGTTGTCTGTATACTTCAGTTCGTGCCTTACTAAACTCCTCCACATATTGCATTTCACTTCTGCTTCGTATAAACTCATGGACAAAAAAAATTCCCACAAAGAAAATGCTCTTCATTTGGACATCTATCTAAACCCTGTTTATGTGGGTACAAGTTTGGAAAAGTTGTATCTTTTAAAAAAATAATTCTCTAAGTAAATTACTGCCGAAAATGTTTAATCTGATAGATGCAAAATTTCCAGGTGGGATATGTCTTTCGGTGGCTTTACAGTGTTGCTTTGTAAGGAAGTCTATATGCCCAATGATCCCGATAATCCTTTTGACTCGCATTCAGTGCTCTCCACTTACATGTTCTCAAACAAATCCTGGAGGATCCAGTGTTCTGCTACCTTGAGATGTTTCCTTCTCTATTCACACCTGAATCAGTTGGCTTATCTGACTCATAATGATGCAGTCAGGCTCTACTGAGATGTCCTAATGGGCTGCTCTTTCAAGACCAAGGCCTCAAGCAGTCTACTAATTATCAGCCCAGTCAATTAGGGAAAACTTGGGAGTAATCTGTTGATTACACTAAGCTTTCATTATTGTGCAGTGAGTAGATCTCCATCATCACACCTGTAGTGTGTAGCATGAGATTACATGAGGGTATTATGACCTGTGCATTTATGGGTTGTAAATATAGATGCATAGTGTCATAAAAAAAGTTCAGTAAAATTTCTCCAATATGTGATTAAATTTCAGTTTAAATCTGGAGATCGGGTTACAGAGGCTAGAGTATCTAATGCTTAGAGCAGTCAATCTGAAGATAGTTTGCTTCAAAGCTGGAAATAGTCATAGAAATATGTCAAAATGTCAGAGTTCAGACTGATAGACGAGCTAAATCTAAAATATAAAAGTTAATTTGAACTTGCAAAAATATGTTCTTACTGCATATTTAAAGATGGGGGAAAAAAACTCACAGAAGCTTTTAGAGACGTTACATCTGTTTAGTTGAATGATGCTACAAACAATCACAGAATAAAATACAAAGGTCTCCGGTTTAACATCAAGAGGACAAAATCTTAGGCAAAAGGTTCCCCAAAAACAAACAAGGAACAAATTAACCAACTTTGACATTAATGGTAATTTATATATTTTTTTGTAATATACATTTTAACATTTTTTTAATTTACAAAGATCTTTGGTGGGATCTCAGTAAAGAGATGGTCCTGAGAGATATCCCACTGCCTTAATTCCAGTTTCAAAGTTGAACATCAGTTTTGCTCGTGCCACACAAGGACCTGCAAGATGTGAGCCTATGTTCTGGTAGGGGGGGGGGGGGGTCTCAGGCCATCATTCTGGATGAATGGCTTTAGGACAATATTTTAAGGCAATGATGGTTAGACAACATAAAAATAGAGCAGATATCAATATTTAACAGCTTTCACAAAAGATACACAATAAATCCACAGTATTTTTTTTTTTTTTTTTTTAGAAAATAACCATATACTTTCATCTCTACAAAATCCTCAGACAGCTGCAGCTGGTACAAAGCAACAGAGAAGCTCCTGAAGAGGCGGGATAACCTTTGGCCTTGTGATGAGAAAGCATCTTTATAAGTGTGTAGCGGGTAAAACTTAAGCCAGAAGGAAGGAAAGAACAGTGCAGCAACATTACCAGGCAGAAGTGGCATAGTATTTAATAAATATACGCTGCCTCGCAAAAATATTCAAAACCCAAAAAAAAAATCTATATTTCTATTTTTTTTTTTTTTATAATTTTATCTGATGCATTGACACAAAACGGAGCAGAACAGAAGTGATTGGAAAAGTGTTCAAACTGTGAAAAGCATGTAACTATTAAGCTCATTTACTCTGATCCCAAAAAAATAAAGCAAGCAAATGTCCTCAGGGGTCAGTTGCATCGGGGTGACTGTTGCTCACTGGGTAGTAAATAAAGTTGTTGAATCCTCAGTGGAACAGGGCAGAAGGCCCTTCTCGATAAACCTGCATTTGCTGGAGATGAAAGGATGTTTCTTTTCACTCCAGCTCGGTGTGAAGGATTGCTGCAAAGTGAACGACACGACGCAAAGTCTACCTATCCAGGAGGAGCGAATTCAGTGACTTGATGCAATCGGAGTTTCTTGAGAAAACTTAAAACCAATCTGTCAATTATTTTCTTTGTCTCTGTAAAGTGCCTCTACATGACAAGTTGTGAATTGGCGCTTTCTATATATATATATATATATATATATATATATATATATATATATATATATATATATATTTAAATAAATATATATATTTAAATAAATCAAATTGGTAGAAAACTAACCCTCCCCATCTTGCGTTATGGTGAAGGCAGCATCATGGTATGGGCTTCAGCACAAAAAGTAAAAATTGGGCACCAATTCAGCCTCTATTTGTTCCAATCGGGGATAAATAAATCTTAAAAGACATGACATCGCAATTAGAAAGGTAATTATGAAAAGTGCAGATCGAAAAATTTGCACCTTTTCTTTCCAGTTCACATCTGTGCAGTACGATTTGTTGGTCTATAACAAAAATCCCCGAATCCGACAGACATTTCAACAGAATACAATCCAGAAAAAAAAAAAAGGAAAGGGGTGTGAATATTTCTGACAGGCACACTAATCATACCAAGATCATAACAACACCAAGACCACTTCACCGGACATTCATTTATTAATCCACAATACAGAATATAATATATAGGTTTTTCTTTCTTTATAGAGAACACAAACTTTTCTTTTTTGAGATTAGGAGTCTCTTAAAGGCACAGATCAGGCAGCCAAATTAAAAACAAATTTAATGTAAAAAAAAAAAAAAAGAAAAAGAAAAAAAATATGGCACCCTCAAATAAAAACAAATGAAAACTAAGCTTCAATCATAACTCATGCTGCAGTATCATTCCAGATGCTACTCTTAGATGTTTACAGTGTCAAAAATTACAGTCCTGCATCTCCTGCATAGTCATTTCATTAAAGGCAATCAATGATTTGGAGCTGAAGAGCAATGCTGAAGAAAACTGGAGGTTTCTCATCTCCACAGCACCCAGGTCAGTGGTTAAGGCAGGACAGGAGGGAAATCAAGAATATATTGTACTGATAGATTAGACCTTTAGGGGCCTGAGGGCACTGAATAGATGGGGGAAGGCACAGGAAACAAGGGTCAGGGGCAGTAATGATCAGCTAACATGGAGGAACAGAGAAAATCAGCTCGTCCACTTCCGACGTCCACAAATATCAGACAAGCAGACTGAATGCAAACAATGGCTTCAGGACATGATGACATGATTCTAAAACGGAAGAGGGTGATGTTCATGATGCAGGCGTTTTCGTTTAGGGTGGTGAGCCGTGACCTTAGGTCAGAGGGTGCAGATTTAAACTGGTTCTGGGCTGCTTGGCGGGCGGTTCCATCTCTGACTTCTCCTCATCCACCTTCAGGGAGCTGGACTGCAGCATGATCTCTCCACTGTCTTCCTCGCTGTCCTCTTCATCATCATCTTCTTCTTCTTCTGACGAAGACATGCGGCAACGTGGCAGTAAGCACTGAACATCAGTGGAAGCTAAACACGTATCAGTGAGGTTTTCTTTACCTTTGTCCAGATCTGGAGAGTTTCTGCTCTTCACAGCGCTGGCAAACTGCAACAGACAACAGAGCAATAAAAAAAAAAAAAAAAAAAACTGATTTTTGTTTAAAGAAAATGTTTGTTTGAAGAAAACGTTGGAATTGCGCAGCTTGCACTGATGGATCGAAATGACAACTTACTTCTCCCATGACTGCTATGGGTGTCTCCCCTTTAGCCTTGGCCACCCGGTGCTCAATCAGGTAGTACATGTACTCGTCATACAGCAGGCGGATGAGGTGGAAGGAGCCAAAACTAGCAGCACTGCGTAGAGTCAGATCCCGGATCACCATAGAGCTGGTCGGGGCAGATTACGTACAAGATGTTGTTAGAGAATAAGAAGAAAAAAACAAACAGAACCACTAGCTTACATACAGGGACTAGAAAATCATCAGTCTCCCTTTTCATGCTTTACCAATTTGAGTTTAACTTGACTGCATTTAAGTGACTGAGCAATAGAAGCATTATTGAGATCACAATCAAAAAGAGGAGCTGCAGAAAGGCACAGCTTAGAGGGAAGAATCTGAGGATGGAAACCAAACCTTTAAATGTGCTTTAGAAAGATGATGAGTCATGGTAGACACAGAAAATGCTCTCACAGAGTAAAACAATAGTTTTGTTTTTCAAACATAGTACCCATGCTTCCATTCAGCTAAAATGTACATGTTTTTGCAAAATTTTAGAGTTTGTAAAAAGGAAATGTGAAATGTGCAGTGTTCTCATTTGGCTTGAAGTTGAATAATCAAGCGGCACAAAGCCCTCATACGTTGTCACACAGGGCTGTCTTAAACAGGAAGTAGAGGCTGCAATCTAGCACTGACCACAGATCAGTAATGGAGGAACGTTTTATTAAAAGTGTTGCTATTGGGCAAGTTGTTCTTGCTTTAAAATGTAAGTAACGGTGATGTTGCTTAAAGCAAAGTTTACGCATAATAGGAACATCCAGGAAGACGGCGACAGCAGCTCAATCAAGTGCAAGAGCTTGCCATTTTAAGATTTTCTGATGTGCTTTTCCAGAACACATCCTATCTAAGAAGACAGATGGTGGAGGAACCATCATGTTTTTTTGCAGGGAACTTTATGGTATGTAAGAATGGCAAAAAAAAAAGCCTGTTGGAGACTCAGGAAGGATAAATTAACATTTGTACACTGGAAAAAAATCTAAATCTAGATAAGTTATTTTTTCTTAAAATAAGTGCATTTGTTCTTGGATTGAGGAGGTAAAAAAAGAGACATTTTACTAATGGAACATGACAATTTCAATACTGCTATAACTTCAAATAAGAAAACACAATTGCATTGCCTTATTTTAAGTGCATATTATTTAATTTTCCTATTTTAAGAGTAAAAATACTCATTCCACTTGCAAACTATCTCATTTACCTACGGTACTCAAATTAAGGGTAAGTACACTTAATTTAAGATATTTTAACTTTTATCTAGATCATTTCTCCAGTGAAGAGACTTGAAGAGACTTTTCTGGTTCCCTCTGAATCCAATCTGACTGAAAAAGCCAAAGTAATAGCGTGTAGAATTCAAATTGGACTACATGTACAGATATCAGAGGCTTCATGTAGAAAGTGTTTCCCAAGGGGAGGGACATTCAGAAAAAAAAAAAATCTTCGAGCTGATTGGGTACCTGCCTCCTATGTCGAGATTTTAGTCAA
Source organism: Cyprinodon variegatus (assembly GCF_000732505.1). Lineage (NCBI taxonomy): Eukaryota > Metazoa > Chordata > Actinopteri > Cyprinodontiformes > Cyprinodontidae > Cyprinodon > Cyprinodon variegatus. The sequence goes on along the minus strand of NW_015151245.1, from coordinate 298,686 downwards.
TCACAGCAGCAGTAGCAGCTTGATTGTTTTTTTTTTTTAACTAGCAGAGTTAACTGATGAATCAAACTCTTACAAAATCTGGTTGGGAGGAATGAGCAAACATTTTTCCCATTAACAAAGGCAAACATTGTGGCCTTAGCTTCTTTTTCAAAAAGAAATAGAAGATAATAGAGCTAAAACCAGTAGAGCCATGCTTGTTTTGCATTTCAGACTACATTTCACTAGTCTAAAACATTTAGGGTAATAGATTTGCTGGCTCCTGGCAAGATGTATTTTTGGGAGATTGTGAATTCTCAAATCTTGCGACAATCCATCTTGATTCCGAGGTAAGAAGATACACACCTCAGCATTTTAAATGTGCAGAGCAGGTAGAGACAAAACCACTGCAGAGTAGCAAATGTTGTTTGTTTGCATTATATAAAACCAAATTTAAATACCAACTTTAAGGTTGTAAAATTAAAAACATGAGACAAGGTCAAGAAGGGGCTGAATATTTTAGACTCTTTCCCCTGTAGTTCCTTACCTATAGAAGGACCAGTTGAGCAGAAAGACTTTGGCCGCCTTTGGCAGCGAGGCAGGGTTTTGCTCATAGGGCTTTAGGACCTGGGAGACGACCCCATCCAGCCAAGAAGCCCATTGCTCCAGGGAGTTCTGCTGCTGCAGAGTCGCTTTGAAGTCCTGCTCCAGCCTCTGGACCACGCGGTCTTCACACTGGCACACCCAGGATGCCTGCTCCTGAGACAGACATGGGCTCAGCATTTAGCCTGTCATCAGAGCCGCGCACAGACGGTGGCGGTAAAACTGACCTGCACGTTGGTGAAATCAACACGATTGAGGTCAGACAGCATTTGGTTGATCTGAGCCGAGTTCTGCAGGACAGCGCGAGCCGCCTGAGCCAGATGGTTCAGGCTGGTGTAGCGGCGTAATGTCTGCGAGAACGAGCCTACGCACACCACCTGAAAGAGGGCGGAGGGAGAAGAATGCAGCATAAACGCGTTTGGAGCTTATTTTACTGATGAGCTGTAAGCATGACTGAGCACTGAAAGAGTGTCAGGTTGCCCTTCTCAGTCTGGTGTAGGCCCGGGCTTTGACTAGACCACTCTAACAGATGAAGTGTTTAGTATAAAGGCAGTTCAAAGAAAATCCATTTCTCATGCATCTTTCTACCCATCATTCAAACAAATAAAAGAACATCTGACATGTTAACAAACGACTAAAATTAAACAGGAAACTGGGACCAACAACCCGATGAACAGGGTGCGATCAGTGTAGAAAAGTCTTCACACCTTTATGCGAACCATTTCCTCAGGGATGTTCATCATGGCGCCTGTCAGCCAGCTCTCCAGGCTCTTGGCAAAGTTACGGATGGCCTGAGTTAAGGCACCTAATGAAAGGAGGAGTTTTTTTGTTTATTGAGACAACAAAATAAAAAAGGAATCATAACTGCTCAAAATAGTAACATTTTATTACAAAACTTAACATGAGCAGCTCACACAGGCGGCTATTAAAACAACAATTCCAAACTACTGTCAAATTATTTCAAACCAGTAATATTAGATTGACTACCTTCTTAATTTAAATACAAACATCTGCAGCATTAGTACACCATTACTACTTGAAAGTGGGGCTTTGCCTACAGATGTTTTCTAACAACAGCTCACCAACTTACTAGGAATGGGTCTCAACACGTCTGGGATGAGGATCTCAACCAGAGTCTGGTAGAGCAGGTTGTCACACTCCCTCGTCCAGCGCAGCACCGGCTCGAACTTGCACAGAGCCACCAAACAGGACCTGGGCAGCCGTTTCTCAGACTCGTTGTGACTGATGGAGGGAAAAAGTCGCACGAAAGATGAGTGTGTTTATCTTCTCTGTTCTGTCAGTATGGCGTTACACACAAACAGATTCAAACTTCTACGTTTTTTTATAAGCTTAGACTTGATTTATCTTCCTGGGATTTTATGCGGCAGACCAATAAAAAGCCGTACACCATTATGAGGTAAAAGGTTAAATTCTTTTTCGCATATTTTCAGTGCTGTGGGTGTTTCTGGCTGTAATTTATCATAAATCTAATTGGATTGATTTAGATTTAAATAAATCAAAACACAGCAGACTTATTCCTTTGGTTACTTTTGAAATCAGGTGGTTACATTGGATTTCTCTTAAGGGTAATCAGATTAAGGCCCATCACACTTTTCAGAACGTTATTTTGTATTAGTACATTTCAGCATCACAGCAATGCACATTAAAACCAAAAGGTTAATGGAGACCCAGTTTAAAAGTCTTACAGATTGAGTGATTCAGCATCGTTGTTCTGGCTGAACCTCCAGAAGGATTTCCACAGCGTCTCAACCAGAGGAAACTGAAGGTTGATCATCACATCCAGAACAGCCTAAAACACCACCAGGGGGATGTGTTAAAATAATGTTTATGAACTTTAAGGTGAAAATAGATCGAAACAATCGAAAAGTTCTAATTGAGCAGACGCGTTTATTAAGGTTCCTACCTCACAGTGTTCCCTGTACAGAGCCTGAAAGGCCTTTAGGTGTTCAGCATGGATCCCATCTGGCAGGACTTGATCCAGCTGATCAATTTTCACAAATTCTGGCAACGGCTTAGCTGCTTCTGAAAAACACAAAATAAGACGCAATTGTTCATGATAGGTATGTATGTTAAAGAATATTATTACCAAAATGCCACAAGATGTCAACATCTGTAGCCTGTTGTGTAACCAACAGGCTTACAGCGTAATATACAGGTGCTGGTCATAAAATTAGAATATCATGAAAAAGTAGATTGATTTCAGTAATTCCATTTAAAAAGTGAAACTTGTATATTATATTCATACATTACATACAAACTCATATATTTCAGATGTTTATTTTGTTTAATTTTGATGATTACAAATGACAACAAATGAAAATCTCAAATTCATCATATCAGAAAATTAGAATATTACTGAAGACCAATAAAAACAAAGGATTTATAGAAATGTTGGCCAACTGAAAAGTATGAACATGAAAAGTATGAGCATGTACAGCACTCAGTATTTAGTTGGGCCTCCTTTGGCCTGTATTACTGCAGCAATGCGGCGTGGCATGGAGTCGATCAGTCTGTGGCACTGCTCAGGTGTTATGATAGCCCAGGTTGCTCTAATAGTGGCTTTTAGCTCTTCTGAATTGTTGGGTCTGGTGTATTGCATCTTCTTCTTCACAATACCCCATAGATTTTCTATGGGGTTAAGGTCAGGAGAGTTTGCTGGCCAATTAAGAACAGGGATACCATGGTCCTTCAACCAGGTACTGGTAGCTTTGGCACTGTGTGCAGGTGCCAAGTCCTGTTGGAAAATGAAATCTGCATCTCCAAAAAGTTGGTCAGCTGCAGGAAGCATGAAGTGCTCTAAAACTTCCTGGTATGTGGCTGCGTTGACCCTGGACCTCAGAAAACACAATGGACCAACACCAGCAGATGACATGGCACCCCAAACCATCACTGACTGTGGAAACTTTACACTGGACTTCAAGCAACGTGGATGAAGTGCCTCTCTTCTTTTCCTCCAGACTCTGGGACCTTGATTTCCAAAGGAAATGCAAAATTTACTTTCATCAGAGAACATGACTTTGGACCACTCACCAGCAGTCCAGTCCTGTTTCTCTTTAGCCCAGGCAAGACGCTTCTGACGCTGTCTGTGGTTCAAGAGTGGCTTGACACAAGGAATGCGACAGCAGAAACCCATGTCTTTCATACGTCTGTGTGTGGTGGTTCTTGAAGCACTCACTCCAGCTGCAGTCCACTCTTTGTGAATCTCCCCCACATTTTTGAATGGGTTTTGTTTCACAATCCTCTCCAGGGTGCGGTTATCTCTCTTGCTTGTACACTTTTTTCGACCACATCTTTTCCTTCCCTTCGCCTCTCTATTAATGTGCTTGGACACTGAGCTCTGTGAACAGCCAGCCTCTTTAGCGATGACCTTTTGTGTCTTGCCCTCCTTGTGCAAGGTGTCGATGGTCGTCTTTTGGACAACTGTCAAGTCAGCAGTCTTCCCCATGATTGTGTAGCCTATAGAACTAGACTGAAAGACCATTTAAAGGCTTTTGCAGGTGGTTTGAGTTAATTAGCTGATTAGAGTGTGGCACCAGGGGCCATCAATTTTGAACCTTTTCACAATATTCTAATTTTCTGATATGATGAATTTGAGATTTTCATTTGTTGTCATTTGTAATCATCAAAATTAAACAAAATAAACATCTGAAATATATGAGTTTGTATGTAATGTATGAATATAATATACAAGTTTCACTTTTTAAATGGAATTACTGAAATCAATCTACTTTTTCATGATATTCTAATTTTATGACCAGCACCTGTAATACAGTAACAAGCCAATTTTTTTTGGGGGGGGGGAATAACAAAAAACCCATAAAAATACAGAGTTCATGTTTTTTTCACCTAAGAACTGCTGATACTGCTGCACCTGGGCTGAAATATCAGAAAGCGCCGCCACCTGCTGCTGACCCGCCCCCCCTGATGTCCCATTGGCGATTCCCTGCATCTTCTGGAGTGGCTTTATCCTAGACAATGAGGGAAAAACACAGAAATAACACAAACAATATTACATAAAATGAGTAAAACTAAAAAAACTAGCAGCTAAAACACAGAAAAATTATTTGATATTTATTGGATTTGACAAAGCAACACTTGGTTGGTGTAGGTTGATGGCGCTTCCCAACTCCATCAACCGTTGTTTTACGCCTATCACAAAATCATACCCGACGCATCACCGTAAAACAAGTCTTTTGTGTAGTGTAAATTGTTTGCGAATGTGTATTAAGGCCTGAAGATTGACTAGGTCGTCCCAACAAATTAATATGCTTAATCTACATATTTCCACTGTAGGTCTTGGGTCCGTTTAGTTTCTTCAAGTCCAGTTTCTAATCATTAGCCTGCTACAGTTTTTTCTCCCTGGATTGATCTCCCTCCATCATCCCATAATCTCTGACCAGCCATTCTGTCCCTGAAGCAGAAAAATTCTGTCCAGAAATGGAGGACTTAAGGCCAGGTGTTCCACCAATACATCCCTCCAGGCTAAGCCTTTCATTGTCAGGTTGCACCCTCCAGGAAATAGGCCGACACAAAGAACAAGTTTTTAAACTTTTTAGTAAAAAATGAGTTTTATAATAATAATAATAATAAATGGTATTAATGGTCTTAGACATTTTCACAAAACATAGGGACTAAAGAGTGATTATTTTACTGGTGTGTTTTGTGTAAAAGTAAGATAAACTGGCTTCATTAGGAAATATTGAGATGTTTCATAGGGAAGTTTATTAGGAGGAACACTTTAAGCAGATCTTTGTAATCAATTCCTTAAATCTCTCGTTTCATTCCAATCGGATTAGTTTATGATACCTGACAAAGTCATAACTTGCATTAGGGATATCAGCATGTATTTTAGCTCCTCCAGCTCTTTAGATCATGATGCTCAATCTCAGACAGGTAAAAATGCAGCGCCTGGTGAAAAGTGGACACCTGTTTTTCTGGGAGAAAGGTTGCTGCCTCATGGCCATGTGCTGCTGCTCATCCATGAGTCGGAGCAGAGGGGAGCCTGATTTGATCCTCAGCCCATAGTAGTGGTACTTTGAGTTCCCCCTATAGAGAGATGTGAAAAGAAAAAATGATTTCTCTTTCCTAGATAACCGCTTCAACACAGTACAACTAGTTGTGTTTTTTATGTCCCTACCTGGTTCCTAGTCTTCGGGTGCGGAGGCCCATGAAGACAGACCTGATTAGTTTACCAAAGGATGCAGCATTAACAGGCTCTAGCTTCTGCTCCTGGCAGTGCAGGATGTAGTGGTAGTAGAGGGTGCAGCGGGGTAAACTCACCCCTTCTGCCCCTTCGTAGTTTTCCAATAACCACTGCACCTGAGGAAGGACAGCATGGAGATAAATGGACTGGTCTTTAATGTTAATGGGCCTTATTTCATCTTGTACTCACAGTAGCAGGTGGGGCACGAGAGTTAGGGCTGGAGTAACTCTGTCCTCCCCCACCTGTTGCTGCTGCACCTCCTCCTCCTAACATATACCCTCCTTGGAGGACATACCCCCCTCCTCCTGTGGCAGCAGCAGCAGCCCCTGTATTAACTCCTGCCGTTGCCATGGAAACCGACTGTGAAGCCACAGTGATGTCTGACTCAGAGGTGGGCGGGGTCTCGTAGAAGGCAGAGGAGGATGTGGGAGGGGTCTGGGAATAGAGGGGCGACTCGGAGAAAGGAAAGCTGTTTGAACGGCTGCAGGAAAGGAAAAAAAATACACATGTCAATGCTAAAATGTACCACTATGTGACACTTAACGTTACAGTCTTTGTGATGCACGTAAGTATATGTCTCTGTAATACATACATGGCGGATGTGGTAAAAGCTGCATCGTCTGCACCGTCCACGTACTGCACCGTGTCCGAATAAACCTGAATAATTAGGACAGAGCCTAAGTATTCATGTAGTGAACCGTTATATTCAAGGTTGATTTAGTGGATACTATGAAGCAACTGGCATTCAGCTAAGACACCATTGGCAACCCCAAGTAAGGTGAAAAAAAGTTAAAACAAAATAACCTTATTAAGTACATGCGCAGGCTACAAGAACAATAAGAAGAGTGCTGCAGTTCTGTGTTTCGACCACAGGTGGCAGCATCATTAGAAATCTCTGACATGCCTCTTGAGGTTTCTTTCTCTCCACTGTCGCTACAAGCATGCTTGGTGTGAGGAATTGCCTTCGAGGCAATGAGTCGATGGAATCAGCTGGTTTTCCTTAGAAAACTTTGAACCAATCTGACTGTATGATCTGGTTGAACTGTCTCTGTAAAGTGTCCTGACATGATAAGTGTTGTGAATTTGCGGTATATAAATATACACATTATTACACATACTCAAATACTGGACTTATGACAAGCAAAACCAACCTGACAAATGTTCCTATACCTTCACAGAGATGAAGTTAAGTGACGTCCAGTTTTTAGTATATAGTCATTATTTCAATCTGGACCCTCCATTTGCAGCTAAAGCAGCTTCCACTCTTCTAGGAGGGGTTTTGTAAGGTTTGGGAGTGTTTAGGGTAATCTATGACCATTATTGATAGAAAAAAAAAAAAAAATTATATTTTTTTTCTATTATATGCATCTTCAAAAGTATTGCAGCAGAGGCATAAAAAATATATATCCTTTCAGCAGAATGCATTAAACACAGATGTGGTATCATTTAGATAAACATAAGCTGCACTTTTCATAGATTAGGTAAGAAGTGGAACTGAGCAGCAGCTTAGTAAATTTGTATTCTGTATAAACATAATTTCAGCAATTTGGGTTTAGGATTAATATATTTTCGGGACATATTTAGTTTTAAGTTTAGTTTGGCTTATTATAATTTACTTTACAAAATGATATTGTTAAAACATTTGTAGTTTATCAAAGCAAAGAAAAAAATAACAAGAACCCTGAAGTCACAGAGTCTGTTAAAAGGATGAAACGTTTAGCTTTGTTCTAAATTAATTCTGTTGGCTTCAGTACACATTATTTGGATTAAGATTGCAAAAATAATAGACTTCAGATTTTTAAAAATAAAATCTTAAATAAACAAGCAATTAAAATAAAAATCTAATTCTGAATGCTGAATGTAAAGCAAATAATTTTAAACCTTTTAAACTTTCCTTTGCAAAGTAGGATGTTACATATTTAGCAGGAAAGCATCTCATGCATGTACCACTCTGTGTACTATGCAGTGTCTGCTTACCTCCTGGTTAATATGCTGCAGGCTGCTGATGTGGCCTGTCTGAATCCTTTTGGTTCCATGCGTCACTGCCTGCAACACTGACCTCTGTGGGAGAGGCAATACCAAACCCATCCGTTAAGGCAGGCTGCTGGATAATCACATCAATTTGTCACAACATGCTTTCTTCCTACCTGTGGTGGGCTCTGCACAGCTTGGACCACCTGAGTAGGGATGCTAGAAGCAGATGGGCTGGAGTCTGACAGACTGTCATTGGATTGAGCCGAGCCCTCTGAGAAAGAAACGAGTGATTTAGGAGGGAGGAATTATAGGAGAAACAGATTGAAGTCACAGCAAAGTTCATTACTCACGAAAAACTGCCTCAATATCATAATAACAGCTGCTGCAAAACATATTGAAATAAAAAAAAAATAAAATAAAAAAACCTGGGGCCCTCCGCAAAGCAAGCATGGGAGAGGAAAAGTGTGTCTGTCCATCTCTCCTTACATCCTTATATCTCACATGCAAAAGCACGGCCTTGAACAGCTAATCTCCCCAGATGGAGAGAAAAATCCCTCCATCTTGTAAACATGCAGATCAGATGAGAGAGGGAAATGAGAGGGATACATGTGGGATGAACGAAGGGAGAGGGGAAAACAAAGGGTGGAGAGCGGGCAGGGGAGAGGGCAATCACTTTTTTGTAACCTTCAGAACAAAACAGAGCACTTCCTAACCTGCGTCCCCTTCTTCTGAACATTCACGTTTGTTTCAAAACCCACAAATACGGCAAGGATTTAGCTTATGGAAAAGGTTAGCTGTGATGCTAAAGCCCATAACACATCTTTGCATTTTTAGGCTAGCTATTAATGGCAAATGCCTGGTTCCCTAAAGTCATGCAGCATGATAAGACTCACTGAACCATGCTGACAATCTGGAATGATGTTTCTGTCAGTACTTGTTGAAACTCAAATAGCATTGACGTTAATATAATAAAGAAAAACAAGTAATAATGTACTCCCTACACAAACACACACCCATATATAGTGAGGACTATGTGTTGACTCCCATTGACTTTCAGACAAAAAAAAAACACACAAAAAACAGTGCATACCTAACCCTGATCTTTACCTAAAGTCAGTTCACACATTAGTCCTAAATTCAACATTTATCAAAAACAAAGTGAGGACCAGCAAATGTGAAACAGGTTTTTTAGGGGCCAATGACAATCAGTTCAACCTATGTGCAATCTCTCCTGTCATGGTTCTTTTGATTACATTGTTCTATGTTAGCGTGCTCTTCTTTCCACTTTAAGAAATTTGTGTTTTGTATTTTCCTTTAGCCTTGTTTTTAGTTTTCTATTAATTTTGCCATCGCGGTTTTCCCACATTGGTTTGCTTATCCCTTGCCAGTTGTTTTCTAGTTCTGTCACCCTACATATTTTTTAGTGTTTTTAGCAGGTTTGGCATTTACTCATTATTTTATTAATTTTATTGTTTCAGTTTATTCCTCCCAGTGTTTATCTCAGTAAGATAAGTTCTCCATCATCCACAACCTTCTGGAAATCAGTCAATTCTCATCACCTGTACATTGGTTCTACCATTTGCACATGTTTTCTCTTCTACTTTTATTCATTATTGCACTATTCCTCTTGCCCTCAGTCAATTTGTGAAATCTAAAATAACTCCTAATAAGTTTCCAGTATCAGTCTGCATTATGGGTTAGAAGAAACAATCCTGACACTCCCTCCATTTGCATGATAACAAATTTCCCACAAGTCTAATTTAAAGCCAATAAATAAATAAACAATTTCAACTTTATCAACATTTTAAAGAAAACACTTCAACGCAAATGGAGGTGCAGCAACACATAACATAACATGTTATGTGTTGCTGCACCATAAAAAGGCATGGCTACTGAATACACCAATGAATTGATGAATTGGCAAATGCATGCATGTATTAGACTGCAAAGATACTAGCAAATAACTAAACTAACATCAGCCATTAAAAAAAAATAAAGATAGAAAGAAAATTAAAAATAATCTTATACATTGCTGGCTGATCTATTTGTAGCAACTGCTTGTTTTAAGTGAGGAAAATGGAACCTGACCCAGCCCTGTGGGCTTCTGAGTCTGGGTGAAAGTGCAGTGTTACCTGATACAAGCAGAAAAAGCCATCTAGGAATAGATGGGGCCTAAATTTAACATGTAGGACAAATCGGACCCTGTTATGGAGATCCATTTTTGTGGAGTTTGCACATATCAAAAAGGTTAGGAATCTATTAAATATGGTAACTATGTACACACATGCTGGTTATTGGTATAAAGAAAAAAGTTTAAAAACAGCCAAACTCATCTTAAGCTTCTCTTACAAGAATTGCAGTGCTAAAGGTGGCTGCATGTCAGAGTAGCTCGATACTTTGATTTTGATATGCTGTCTTTATCATAACTTCAATTCCTCTGTTTGTCAAACTTTAATATACGTTTTTCTTCTCTGGTGGAGGATGTTGTGCAACTGGAAGGATTTTTAGGACACTGGTTATTAAACATGACTAAAGCAACCAGTTTTTTTGTTCGCTTAATATTTTTTGTCTATTTCTACAGCCAGGAGCGGCTGATAAATTTAAAAACATGAAATAATATTTCAAATACATCCCCAGCTCCCAGGGGAGTTTAAATGGAGCGACCTAGCCAGAATATAGGGTATGCAGTATCAGTATTATCTACCTCACTGAAACATGGCAGCAGAATCGTATCCACAACACCACAGTCTTTGTGTTGGGATTTCTGACGACAACAACAAAAGGAATTTTAAGGCCAGCAAAAGCAAAGATGGCGGATTAGCAGTTCTCCAGACCAATGGATGAAGTTTGATTTCTGAAGCCATCATAGCAATGGTCCTAAAGAGTGAAGATTATGTATAGCAAATATCCGAATGGGTGCGTACATTTACTCCAACTGGAATGGGGACTAGAAAGAAAAACACCTCTTTTCTGGAATGGAATTTGTTTTTGATCAGACCAAATTGATTAAAACCTTTGGTGAGATTAGAGCTGGAACAATTAACCGGATTAATAGATTATTGAAATAAATGTCAAATAATTAGTAATTGACAAATCATTAATTGGAGTATAGAGACTCTAAAACATGCCTTTAGCCGACAGAGCGACCCAGTCAGAGCAGTAATTATACAAAGACTGTAATTAATTTAAGATGAAAATTTGTATTTCATCTGTCAATATGCTCTATCCAGAACTCCTCAAGTGGAAACGTTTGAGTTTCACCTCGTTTAATTTTGCAAGAAGTCTTCTTTAAGGAACTTTTGACTATCCGATTATTAACCTATTTATCAAAATATATAATATATATAGTAATATAAATGCCACATATATTGTGTGGCATCCCCCCCCATACAAACGTTTTCTTTTAAAGCAACTTCCAAAAGTCATATAAAGGGAATGAGGTGAATGTATCTACAATAGAAAACTAAATGAAAAAAGAAGTCTAGTTTCTGCTTTATGAATAAGAGCTTAATACTTCATGCTGATCAAACAATCAACCAACTGACGTTAAATAAACAGACTGGGTTTACCTAAGGGTCAAACAGAACAGGGAGCATAGAAATGAATGTGCTACTTAGTTTGTGTGACGTAATTAAACATCCGTCTTCTCCAGGTTACTCCCCATCCTCTCACCTGTAACAGTCACTATAATGTACTTGGTCGAAGGGCTCTGTCCATTGCTCTTCTGGATGTCCTGACCCATGTAGTGCTGTGTGGACGTAGCTGGCACCACTGCCTTCTGGCTCTGGGTGGGTGGCGCTTGTGAACAAAGTGCATCCTGTCCAGTTTTAGAGGCCACGGCTGCTTGGCTGGCCGATGAGATGCTTCCAGAGGCTGCCGGGATCTCCGACAGGAAGTGTGCAGTCTTGGCAGATGAGGGTGTGGTGGTAGCAGGTGTTGCTATGGTTACTGTGTTAGCCTGCTGAGCCTGAAGGTCCTCAGAGTATCCACAAGTCGCCATGGCAACCAATCATTTAAGGCACCAGTTCTGTGGATAAAAAGGATGCAGTGCTCGTTAAATAAAGCGTCAGAAACATACTCTGAAATACAGATTGCTTAATTATTTTATTATCTGTACTCTTAATGTTTTACATAAGTGGACCTTGTGTGGAACCATCTGTGTGGGTGTTCCTGTTTTGGAATCAGAGTGAGGTCCATTTTCCCCGATTAAACCATCAAACTGAGAACTGTTTGTACCAAAGTGATTTTTCTAGTCTCCACTTTCAAATGATTAAAAAGTTAGGCTTAGAAAAAGTGTGCAGCGAGTTTAAGTTGAAGTAAGTTTGGGCAAAGAAAGGGTTGGAAATGTCTGAAAATTGATGGAAGAATACGTGGTTCTCAGTATGTAACACAAGACGAGGGTGTGTTTGTGTGTGAGTACTTGTTTGTGTTACCTATTTAGGACTCTCTTATTGGGACTAAAGGCTGTTCCTAATGTGGCGGGTCCCCATTTTTTACTTTAGAGTACTGATAATGGTCAAGGTTAGGCATAAATACAGTAACTAAAGTCAATGTGAAGTCTTAATATGGATTGAATTGCACACTTGTGTGTGGGCGTGCTGGTGTGTGTTCACATGCAATATAAACCAGGAAAGGAAGTGGACTTTTGTCTAAGACCAAAGCAGTAAAGTAATGCCTTTTCCTGTTTTGGTCTGATATGTGAGAAGGATTAAATAGGAACATTATTAGTAAATGGCCTTTTCTACATTACATGAACAATATCTTAGATGAACTAAAACAACATGCACTTTAAAAGGAAAGAAACATGTTATGAATACAGCATAACCCAGATTTAAACTCATGCTAATAACTTAAACTGTCAGGCTGTTCTTTGGGCCATCCTACTTGGCCAAAAGCCAAGTATGGCAAGCACATTTATAATAAACCTGACAAAACATAGAGAAGGCTATGAAATAGTTATGTGGGCTTACACATTTCAATAGGTTGCAAAACTTTAGTTCAAGTAATATACATACATACAGAGAGTTGGATATGATGACGAGAGAATGCAGTCAGTTATGGACTGTAACATAAATCAAATTGAGACCAAGTAACGTTAAACATTATCTGTGGCCAGATGAAAACTGTATACAGGCCTTAGTGATATAGTATAGTGCAAATACAAATGCATAGGTCCTCTGCCGCTTTACATCTTCCATGAGCCGCCGTAATATGATCTTTTAGCTCTGCAGAGGGGCTTGTGTCTCATTTTATCTTGTGAGCAAATGTATAACTTAAATGATAATTTTTTTAGTTTTGATTTGTTTCATTAAGATCAATAAAATGGCAAAGGATGAGCATGATATTATTGTGTAATCTTCCTTTAAATGCTGTGGTAAAATATCTTAAAGTGGGAAATGTGTGTTTTTCTAGTTTTGTAAATTACCATTAGGGAAAGACATTACTACTTTAGAGAAGTAGTCTTAAAATACACTTTTCTTTTTAGGCCTATATCTGCATGACAGTAAAAAATATTTGAAAACATGTTTACATTATGTTCCCCATCCATGATAGTTTGTCTTTAATTAACCATCTCTACATTTTTAAACTCTGTAAATTATATCTGTGGGCGTTTAATTCAAAACAAAGAAATGGGAGGTATGACATCTTTTGTCATTTAAAGAATTAACCTTTGTGGTGGATAAAATAATAACTAAAGAAAATATTTGTACTCTGACTAACACACATAATTTGCAAGGAGATCGACTAGAGTTTGAAAACTTTATTTATATAGTTACCACTGTAATCTAGTTCATAAATCACTGGAGCCTCAGATGTGCCCTTAATATCTAAAAAAAAAAAAATATATATGCAAGTAGCTTAACCCTGAAAATATATTTATCAAAATAAAGATCTTTGATTTTATCAGTATGTATGCGTCAGAAGAATTATTTGACAAACGGCCTGCCATACTCTCCACTCCCTACAATCCCTTGATCATGTGGCACACCGTGCGCTCTCGAGTGACTTCAAGAACTCAATGTCACACCAAAAACTTTTTAAAAGTCGTAAAAAGATAGTTAAACACGCGCCTCTCTCGTTTTCAGAACCCGTACACTCTCGAAATGTGTGAGCAATGGACTTCCGTTGAAGATTAACGCAGCTGGACAGCCGCTTGATGAGCGAGAGTGATACGTAGCCTTTCTCGCAAGCGAGCCTATGTTGATTCATGACGTTAGAGGAACCTAGCTAACTACTGGCTTCCTATATAATCGCACAGACAACCATGCTAACCAATCACGTGTCGTTGCAGTTTCGTTGCAGTCTAAATTGTCAAAAAAAAAAAAAAAAACACACACACACGGACATTAGGACGGATGGTGCTAAGAAAAAAAGTACGATTGGGACTAGAAGCCAGCCGCCATCTTGTGCTCTTATCAAATATCTGACATCGCCATAACAACGGTCTGCGTTTGGAAAGAAGCTAGCAACCACTTTTCATCTCTCGACACGTTCGACCGATTTCACGTTTCCTCGTAAAACACACACGCAAACACATGTAATCAACACTTAAATTAATTTATCGCTTCTTAGATATTTTCACCTGTATTTCGCGGTGTTGTCCCGAACAGTCGGTAAAGTTTATTCCCTTTGATCCCGCTTGTTGTTGTTGACTCCCGTTGCTTGGCTCTTGTCGCCAGGACTACCGTGACTATGGCGCCTAGCCTTCACCGGGGCAACTGTTGCTACCCTCTGTATATTATACCGCCCCTCTTTAAAAGCTGATTGGCTTATGGGTGAAGTGGTTGTGACGTCAGTAAAATATTCGGTTGTTGATTGGTGGGAAGTTCATGTCTGTAACTTTCGCCGAGGCCTAATCCAAAAGCACCACTTGTGGGGCTGTAAATTGACTTTATTGCAAATTGCACAGACCTTCCACTTGTTAACTTGGAAATGATTAAGCGTAGTTGATAATTATATCGTTTTATCAATCAGGGTTGGTTCCAAGTTGTTACTTGGCATTATTTAATGCATGAATAATCACATTTTCACAATTCTGTTGCAATACTGAACGATATAAGACATTCTTCTCTCAGCACATTTACTAAAATTATATTAAAGCCAAGTAATAAGCCAGAGTAAAATCATGTAACAATTTGTGAAAGACAGTTTGTTTAGGTCACTCACCATAATTCAGAAACCATTTGGTGCTGAGCAGGGAGGTGTCTATGCTGCCCTAGTTACTTATACTAAACCAGTTTTTATCTTACTTGTATGCTGTTTCCATTTAGGGTGAGCTTTATTGCTTTGTGAAACACATAAGGAACCAGGATCTGAGGTACAGTGCCTTGCTGAAATATTCATACCCTCTAAATTTGTCTTTATGATGTCATCTTTAATTAATTTGAAGTCTTGTTTTTCTAGTGGTTGATATATTTGCATCAGGTAGATAATGTGAAATTATAAAAGTATTATAGTTTGAAAATAAAAAGAAGGGGATCTTGTCAGATCAGACCAAGATGGCAGTCTGCATACAAAACATTATGGCTGAATTATAGTAACGCAAATAATCCATCCATCTTCCGCTTATCCAGGGTTGGGTTGCAGGAATGGCTGACTAAGTAGGGAGGAACAGACTTCCCTTTCCCCAGTCACTCCCCTTACTCCTTCAAGGGAATCCCAAGGTGTTCCTAGGCCAGCTGACAAACATAGTCCCTCCAGCACATCCTGGGTCTTCTTCTGGTGGTACATGCCTCTTATCTACATGCATCTTAAACAGATGCCCAGGGAAGCTCAGCTGGATCTTCCTCACATGGAAAAGCAATCCCCCAAATAGCCAGGCTTCTCACCCTATCTTCAAGTGAGGACCCACACACCCTGCGGATTAAAATCATTTCCACCACTTGTATGCATGATCTCATTCTTTCGTTCAGGACTCAAACCTCCTTACCATAGATCAGGGTAGGAATATAGATTGACCGTTAAATCAGGAGCTTTGTCTTTTGACTCAGCTCTCTACTTACCATGATAGGCTGCAGAAGCAGCATCAGTTATTTTGCTTATCGATTTTTACAGCTGCATTTTTTTCCTGTCATTAACAAGACCCAGAGATCAGGGGCAAAGCTAGAAGGGGGGGCAGAGGTGGCCACCCCTACCATTTTTTTCCCTCTAATACAGATGGTAGCCGTATTAATACTCTGAAGGGGAATGTTAAAACTTATGAAACATTTATTTTTTTCATATATTAATAGCTACTTGGCAACAGAAACACTGTGGTTAATTATGCACATCAATATACAAACATTAAAGATGATAGATAGAGAATTCATGCTCTTTTCAGAACTAAATTTTGAATTATTTGAGGTAAAGATGAAATTATGTGCCTCTGCAAGTCATCGAGGAGTCTTCAGTGAAATCATAGATAAATAACTACTTTAATAATAACATAAAAATTCATTAAATGTGGAAAGTAGATTTAAATACCATTTTTTCAGAATGATTACTGATAAAAGTAGGTAATGGCAATGTAAAATGTTTTCTCCGCAGGACTCAAACATGAAAGAATTTTGTCCTCTGTACCGTTTATTTACACAGCATAGATGTTTAAATATATGCGTCTATTTGTTAGCAAAGGCTGCAGGAAAGTATAGTTTCTCTTTATTTAGAAAATATGGATGTTTTGCTCATTCCTGTTGGAACAGTGTAGATTGACCCCGTGGTTCTGGTGCCTTTCGGCCACCCTATTAGGATTTTATGGCTCCACCTCTGCCAGAGATACATAGGTTGCTCCACATGGGTCAGCACATCTTCCTCGACCCAGAGAGGGCACTCTATCCTTTTCCCGCTAGAGACCCTGGTCTGGAGACACTGCTCTTCATCCCAGCCACTTCACACTTGGATGTAAACCGCTGCAGGGAGAATTGTAGATCCTGACATGATGAAGCCAACAGGACCGCATCACCTGCAGAAAGCAGAGACATAAGTAAGGCAACCAAAACGGTTCCACTTAACAACTTTGCTGCCTCCATAAATGTTGTGAACAAAATCTTTGAGAAAAGACACGCTTGTAAAAAAAATCTTACCACAAACGAGTTGGATCAATCTCTGACACCGGTCATACAGGGACCTAGAAGTCCTTGGGGCCTGGTACCCCATACCCTTAGAGTACCCCCTACAGGATGGACCAAGGGACTTGGTGGAACGCCTTTTCAAAGTCCACAAAGCACATGTATACTGTTTGGGCAAACTTTCATGCACCCTCATGGGTTCTGCTGAGGGTGTAGAGCTGTTAAAGTGTTCCACAAACAGGACGAAAACCCCACTGCTCTTCCGTTCTTTAAGCTACATCATCAGTGAGAAACATTTCAGGTGACAAAATCATCCTGCTGAAATAAGTTTTGAAAACCAGAGCTAGTCAGAGTTCAAAGATTGATTTGTGGGGATACAATGCACAGAAACCCCGGAGAAAAACCTGTTAGAGACTTCAAACCAGATGTTTGCATGCCTTGCATACCCAATGGCCTAGACTGGCCATATGGTATGCAAGGCATATGTCCGATGGGCTGACACCCTTTTCTGGTGCAACCCAAGATTGTCATACGGTTATCAAAAATGTATTTATTATTAGTCATTTAATATATTATATTATATTTCTATATAATCTTATCACAGAAAGTTGTACCTCACCTCTGACAGATAGTATTCATACACTTATTTATTTATTTATTTTTTTAATTTCCTTTTTTTAACCAGGTAAACCTCGTTGAGATCTCATTTTCAAGGGGAACCAGGGCAGAGATCTGCAATACACTGCAACCTGGTTACAAAAAAAATCAATTACTACATATGCACAAAATATAAAACAATAAAAACAATTTAAAAGCAGTGGCACTGTTTCATAGAAGCTTGTTGTCTATCTTTAAGAACCGCACGAAATAAGTACAATGAAATAGCGTCTGATATCTTGAGCTCAGATTGGAGCTGATTCCAGGCTGTAGGAGCCAACACACTGAATGCTTTCTTTCCTTTATCAGTTCGAACACGAGGAACATGTATGTTGGTGTTAGTGCAAGGAGAGATTTATATATTAGGATCATCAAATGATTGTTTCTCCAAATACTTAAAGGAGGCCAATCAGCTTTTGCATACACATCACAATGATGTAACGCTTGATTCATTTCGTTCACAATATAATTCTTTTTTAAACCAGTAAATGTGTGAATATGTCCCCTGGTATGCTACGTTTCTCAGCATAAAATATAACTAAATATGGTGGACCGCCTCAACCACAAATAGCCAGGTCATTTTAATGGACCCAATCCAACTTTTGATTACATCCCACACTTTTCAGAATATGCCCAGAAAAAACAAAATCTCTTTTTTCTCAGTTGTGCCCTACTTTGTGATAGTCTATAACACAAGGTCTCTCACATTAAAATCCAATTGAAATACACTATAGATAATAATGTGTGAATGTGTTTTCACCCAATCATGAAGCCATTCCCATATTTCTGAACAAAACAATAACAGCGATAGAGGATAATTTTGAAGTTGTTTACCAGTGATGAGGGCTGTGTTACATGTGACGTATGGTCTAGGGATAGAATGTGAACTCCTTTCAATGCACAGTGGAACAGATACCAAAAAGAAACAGAGATGATGACAAACAGCACAACCTGAGAGATGTGATGGACTGAAAGGCCAACTAAAGGTCATGGGTGATTAGATTAGCAAGAGTTCTGTTAACATCAGTTCTTTTCCCTTCCAGTATTGTTATGCCTAAAGGTCTCCATTTTTATCTCTGAGGATGCTGATAAGTGAAACTTAGCTGGGGTCCAAGCCTTTATAAAGTGATGAGACCATTCAAAAAATTTCACCAACAGATAGACTCACTCTGTCAGCATGATGAAAGCAGTACTGTTGACATTAGGCTTATTCATTGCAATTGTACACCTTGCTCAGGGTACTGATGGCCATTCTTCTTTCTATGGAGTAAAACTGTGTGGAAGAGAATTTATACGCGCCGTCATCTTTACATGTGGCGGTTCTCGCTGGAGAAGAAGAGTGGAAGACACAGGTAAGATGATAAAAAAATAAAATTACCCTAAATATAGGGTTGTTCTTGTCGTTAAATGTCTGATGTATTTTACTGTACCTAACAGTCATTTTTTTCATTTTCGTTGTAAATAAAAAAAACTAGCAAAAATCACAAGAAATTACAAAATTTGTTTAAAAGTAGCAGAGGCAGTCTAAGTTTATTTATATCACATTTTAGCAGCAAGACCAATTAAAGTGCTGTACAAGAACAAAAGAAATAGAAAATAAAAAAGACACAGAGGGAGGTGTATTGCAGGTGGCATGGTGGAAGAAAGAGAAAGAATAAAAAATGAAAATTAATCTTAAAGGCAAGGTAAAGACAGGTGTAAGAAATACACAGATAAACTAAACATGAATTAAAGCAGCAACAAAAGAAAAACAAAGTGCTAAAGGTTTAAAAGGATGATGAGTTATTGCACATAGAATGATGGAGCTCTTTTATCCATTTATTTTATAGAGGGGGATAGAGAATAGAATCTAATATCCTTATTTTGAAATGGATTAAAATTTGACACTTTCCCCCCCTTGATTTCTCTGATTGGTGATGGTCTGAAAGGAAAAGTCTGATTCAGATTTTCTAATCAATGGATGCACTAAAACCATTATTTTTCATATATTTCAGTACCAAAAATAGGAAAATGTGATCTGTGTATCTCCAATGAGTTCCTTGAAAAGACACAATGGTCTGAAAACTTTAGACACAGCTTACAGTTAACCTGTGTAACTTAGATCAAATGCATCAGGCAGTGCCTGTGCTTTCTGTGTGAAACATAGACTAAATAAATAGTTAATCCCAGTGGTATGTGAACCAAATTAAACTTAGCGATCCTACTAATTCCCAAGCATGGAAAAATCAAGTGATGATTGCAGCTTGTGTCAGCCGCTCAGCTCCTCCTGCCACTCTCGGTTGAATACTTTCCTTGTTTATTTGCTCCCCTTTATGACAGTTATTATAAATCCCATTAAGAACATAATAGGGATCCACCACTTCCATGTGTTGAGCTCCTTTATAAATACCAACCCAATGCAAGCATTGTGACAATTTATAGTATTCATGCAAAAGCAATGGCTTAAATCAATTAAGAGTTTAGAGATTGCGTAAATCTTGGATGCTCCTGGGCTACATGTTACCCCCAGTTCATAAAACTTACTGAAGTTAGAGCCCTGTTACAACATCTGTCACAACCTGCTTACTTCTCCATCCTGTAGCTGACAGAATAACTTCAATAAGAAGATTTCAGGAAAGACATGTTAACGTTTGCACATAAAAAAGCAGAAAAAATATACACTCTCCTATGAAAAATCACCACATTTCATTTAAAAGTTCCATGTCTTCACAGAGGTCAAATCAGAATTATGACACATGTTCTCCCTCTAATCAGCTCTTATTGGTGAGAAGATTCTTGATCCATGGAGGACAAATTCAATCCCCCAACCATCTGAGCAGGATCATCCTAATTCCCAAGCATGGAAAGATCAAGTGTTGAATGCTGCCAGCATCAGCCGCTCAGCTCGCTCACCGCTCATTGAAGAGATACCAGAGGCTCTACAGGGCACAAACAGCAACGAACAAGAAGTAGAGGTTGGACTGTCCAACATCTGCTGCAAGTGGGGCTGTGGCAGAAGTGAGATCAGCTCTCTTTGTTGAATAAACATTGTTATCTCCCTCACTGGCTGGCATGAAGAGTTTTTTAAAACTTCACATTAAACTCTTTGATTTTTACATCTATCACAAAATGTGTTACTGAGACTGTCAAAGATGAAAATACACAATAAAGTTAGATTTTTAGTCTGTTCCTGTGCAAATAATATTATTTTGTGCATTTAAATACAATTCCACTTAAACAAACTCTTTGTTCACCATCCATGTTGTCAAGGATTTCAAAATAAAGGAAGGAGTGATGACTTTGAAGAGCACTGAGTCACAAACATGATAAATATGATATATTATAAATGCACTGTTTTGAGTCAGTTATTATGAAATAAAGCTTTTTTTCCCATTAACTCGAAACTCATGTTTCTTATGATAATCATTGTTTTTGTTTTTTTTTTGAGAGAGAAATTCAATTATTGGATTGGGGATTGTTAAAGAATATAGTATAAAGTACACTGGCGTCAAAGACACAAAACATTAAATAGAAAAAAATTATAACAATATAGGTTCTTTTAAAGTAACATATAATATATGCTTGTATGAAACTTTGGCAAAATTTTTTATAAGCAGGTAAAAAAAAACTGCATGATCAATGTGATCATTTACTCTTCACAAGAGTTCCATTTTAACTTTATAATTGTAAAGCAATTATATATATATATATATATATATATATATATATATATATATATATATATATATATATATATATATATACATACAATATATATATGGTTTAAATATACCTGTTGCATCTGCATGAATTAATAAGAATCAATCAGAATTACACTAATCCTGAAACTTGCGCCATCTGGTGGTGGAAAACAAAACGCAAAAACAAGTCATGTTTAGCGTTCACCAAATTAAACAAACATGTTAGTCTGGAAAATACAAACATACACATATAAATATATTTTAAAAAATATTTGTTGTATTCATGATTACAAACAAACCCACCTAAGCCCACCTGTCTGCGCAATCACCTGGCTGATTTCTGTTTTCACTACGGAAGCCGGCGAGAACTAAACAGGTCACCCGGCTTGATCGCAAAGCATGCAATCTCTGTCACACACAAGCTAGCGTAGCAAACAGACCTTCAGAGGCTACAACATTTTTTTCAGTTTAGACGTTTCCTTTAATGTTAGTCTTTTACAGCCTCGCTACACCTTTTTCTGTTTAATTATAGACCCAGCACACCGGAGGAACCAGGTAAAACCTTTCGCGCTACTTTCATACTGCTAGCTAATATGCTACTTGATGTAGCTTTCAGTTAATGTCCGTCTGGTTTGTTATGAGTACAAAAACAAAAGCGGGCTCTCAGTGGCGTTGAGTATACGCTCGGATTTACTGCAGCGCGACGTGAAATCAGTAATTTACGCTCAGTGTCTGTTTAAAAACCTCGAATACGCAGTGTTGACGCTAAGCTAGCTAACTAGCTAGCTAAATGTCTAAGAGACATTTGCGCCGTCTGGGCCTCAAAGAGGCTTTCCTAGATCGTAACTTATTAAGACACACCGATCCACATTCAGCAAAGGTAATCGTTTGCTTCTGTTATCAAGGGATTATTAACCATGGAAGTAGGACATTTTTCTAACCAGTGGTATCACATAACCGATTTTTTTTTTCCACCAATCATTTTTAGCATTTAAAACATCTTTTTTTCCGGATTCCTAAAGCCAGGTTCTGTTCTGAACATATAGTATAATGGATACCCCTCTGTCGTAGCTGTACGGCTTGCTTGTTTTGTACGTGCAGGTGTGACAGAGCACTTATCGGCGTTTGTCGGATGCCTTTCTAGCAGCTCATCAATGTGTTATCTTCACAGGATGGAGTGGCAGCCAGACGAACAGGGTCTGCAGCAAGTGCTTCAGCTGCTCAAAGATTCCCAGTCCCCAGACACGGCCACTCAGAGAGCTGTGCAAGAAGTATCCTTACCTCTCAGTCTGTGTTGAAGCATGAAGGAGATCCTTGTTTACCCATGGCTGCTGAGCTGAGTCCATGTTTTAATTGGTTCTGCCTAAACCCTAATTAAGGATGCATAACAGTTTACACTGTTGCATCCTAAGAAGGTCTTGTGGTGCAAATCCAAGCTGCAGCTTTTCATTGTGGATTTTGCATGTTCTGTCTGCATATTGGGTTGTTATCTGTGAGTACTCCTACTTCGTCACAAGGCCCCGGGTTCTTAAGCTGTCTATAAATGTATGGGATTTGATTTAACACTTTTCTGGGGCCTGGATTAGTATGGGAAATGATGGAAGATTTCTACCTGTCCACCCATGGTTACGAGAACAAAAACAAAAGTACATGTGTTTTGTATTAGGCTTGAAGGACAGTGACCCCTAAAAGTGGGACTCTGGGAAATACTGGTGTGTACACATCTGTATTTGTCCACTGTCTCTTTATTGGCCTTGTTATGGATCCCAACTTTTCCCCAACCAAAGCCCTGGACTAGATTTTTTAGCATATGTGGGAGATGCATGCATACCAAACAAAGTAAGTTAGATGAGACTTAACAGATATTTGCGCCAAGCAGGGATGTTTGAACTCCTTAACAGATGACCTAGAAACTGGAGCAACTTAACCAGTTTCCTGACTTCAACAACTATCTCATCTTTGTCCTCACAAGCCTCAAGTCTGAGGGTAGGTTTGTGTTTGAAAAACATACATTCCAGCATTATATTGTGAATATTACAGATTTGTCTTATGAGCTTTGTTGATATTAGGCTATCATTTCAGTTCTATGTCTGCTATTGTGTTTCCCCACATGTAAAAATGCTGTTTCATGCCCTCTTTCTGTCTCTCTCTGAAGATGAACCCACTCGGTCTCTCAGTGGTCTGATTTTGAAGAATAATGTGAAAGCTCACTATCAGAACTTCCCCCCCAACGTGGCTGACTTCATCAAGCGGGAATGCCTCAACAACATCGGAGATCCTTCGCCGCTTATTAGAGCTACAATTGGTGAGGGCGTGGCAGAAAGTTTGGGGGGAGATTCTAAAATACAGCTGACATTTAGGTTGTAGTGACTGCTAGTCATTCTACGATGTAGCAGGCAAACTTTCTGCACCAAAAGTATGTGTGTCGGTGCTCAAAACAGTGTTTTACAGACTAACATGGACTAAGTTTTGTTAAATAGGTAACTTTAAACTAACTGAAAGTTTTATGAACGTTCTTTCTGTCGTGTAGGGATTTTGATCACAACTATAGCTTCTAAAGGAGAGCTGCAGACTTGGCCAGAACTCTTGCCTCAACTTTGTAATTTGCTAAACTCTGAGGACTATAACACCTGCGAGGTACGACCTCCACTCAGTTATCTGACATTAAAATGCAGTCTAAAACTGTTCCTTTATTTGTAGCTTTCTGATTTCTTCTCTTAGGGCTCTTTTGGAGCACTCCAGAAGATCTGCGAGGATTCCTCTGAGCTGTTGGACAGCGACGCTCTAAACAGACCACTCAACATCATGATCCCTAAATTTCTCCAGTTCTTTAAACACTGCAGCCCTAAGATCAGGTTTGTTAATCCCTGTTGTTTTTCTGTCATGATGCCGCCCCCTTCCAATTATTCAGTCCTGTTCATGAGCTCCTGATCTTGTTTCTCTTCAGGTCCCATGCTATTGCTTGTGTGAACCAGTTCATCATTGGAAGAGCTCAGGCTCTGATGGACAACATTGATACTTTTATTGAGGTGAGAAATAAAAAAATTTCTTCTCGTTAGTTCAGGGAATCTCACTTATTTTATCAGTGAAAATAGGATTAGAGCATTTCAGTTCTCTGTGTGTAATGCATGGGGGCCAGCGTCCTAAATGTTTAATATCTGTCTCTGTGTGGAGCTGAGATGTTAGAAAAGTCCTGTTAAACTTAGTGTTGTACTGACAAGTAGATGTAACTGATAGAATAATGTGTTTGGAAGAGGGAGGAATTTATAACAGGGCAGGGCCCATCTCTGGACTTCAGCAGTTTAAGGTTTTTATAAAAAAAAAAAAAAATATTAATACCAACAAAATACTTTGATTCCTTGAAGATAGAGCAGGGGGCAATAAAATGTTTACAGTAAAACAAAGTTACAGAGCTGTCTCCAGCTGCATCTCTGAAGATAAACAAATGTATACCAACCTTCCAGGTTCTGGGACTGATATGCCTTTGAATATAACTCAATTTAAAAGATATACTATATCACTTATTCAATTGTAAAATTCACCCACGTTTATCTTTTATTTGATCAGCCGAAAATCTAATGTGCACCATCAGAAGGTTGACCTTTTCCTTTTTCTAGATCCATAGAAAGAACAAACAAAACATTGGATTTTACTGCCATGTTAAAACAAAAAGAAGAATGATTACAGCGCTGTCACTTTACATTTTCTTTGGCCTCTTATCTTTTTTTTTTTTTTGTACAGTTGACATCATTGTAAACATTGGTCTGTTTGTTCCATGGAATTAGTGCATACTTAATTTAAGTTTCTATAAGAAAATAAAAGAAAAATCCAACACGATTTTGTGTCTTCTAGAATTCAACTTCATCTCAAACTCCTCACTTTTCTATGATGCCTCATCAATAATTTTATTTTGTTTTTTCCTCAGTTATTAATTCTGTATAAAGCAGCAAAACACCAAACATAATAAATCTAATTCTCCTTCCAGGTAAAGTGTGTAAAGCACTCTGGAAGTGCTGATTGTTTCTGAAATGCTCCTCATTAATCTACTTCCCAATACTGAATTTAATACTTTCTGAAGACAAATTCTCAGTATACTTTTATACATACCAGTCTTAAGTATTCAGAGTCACCATAGTCTTAAAGTATAGACTTAAATCTGATTAATTTATAGGCCTGAATTTGGTGAAAAAGGAGGGCTTTTATGTGCAGTTTTTGTTATTTTTATCTTTTCCAACCCATCCTTGGTTTCTTTATTTTGTGTCCAGTTTTAATCCAAACAAATCATTTACACTGTCTTTATTTTAATGGGGAACAAACTTTGTTTTCAACGAGTTTCTAAGGTAGATTAAGCCAGACCAAGTTTTTCATGTCAGGATTTCAGAGATGTTAAATAAGATTTTATTCTGCTGCATGCAGCAAATTAAAGGGCCTAAGTCATGTATTGAAAACAACATAAATCATATGTAAAATACATTAATAGTTAATATATTGAAACAACATTTATCCTGATATTGTAAGTACCTTTCGAGCCTGATCATTTTTTGTACCAACTTTAACAGTAGACATAAACGTTGCACGGTGTCACCATCTGCTGGCGCTGCTCTCTCACGCATCCATCAAGTTGGCAGTTCTTCAGCTTTAGGTCTCACTTCATGAGCTCCAATCTTCAAGCACTAGACTTAAATCAATTCAATTAAATTCTATTTGGTTTATTTATATAGCGTCAATTCACAACACATGTCATCTCGTGGCACTTTACAGTTCACCAGATCATACAGTATATTTATCCCTCTTGTCATCTGATACCATTTTGTAGAGTCTGTTTGCACTGGCTGGTGATGAAGATAGTGAAGTGAGGAAGAACGTTTGTAGGGCTCTGGTCATGCTGCTGGAAGTCCGCATCGATCGTCTCATCCCACACATGCACAGCATCATTCAGGTGAGGAAACTCATGGAGCCCTGTTACTGTCGTAGATCCAGTTCTCGCCATCAACTGGGTTTTTTGTGTGTGTGTTTATTTATTTTATTTTTTTTTATCTTGCTTGCAGTACATGCTACAACGGACTCAGGACCCAGATGAGAACGTGGCTCTGGAAGCCTGTGAGTTCTGGCTCACTCTGGCTGAACAGCCTATCTGTAAAGAGGCGCTGTCTGGTCACCTGGTTCAGTAAGTGGAGACCTGCTGCTGGATGGACTAAGATGATGAAAAGATGATCTCACCTGACTTATTTTTTTTTGTTTTTTTATTTTTTATTTTTTTAGATTGATTCCTATCCTGGTGAATGGGATGAAATACTCTGAGATAGACATTATTCTTCTAAAAGTAAACATTTTCTTGTTTAACCCCCACTTTTTCCTTCCTTAACCTTCACTTGGAGTTTATTTAACTTTGAAATTTGTCTCGATGTCCTCCAGGGTGATGTTGAGGAGGATGAGACGATCCCAGACAGCGAGCAGGACATCAAGCCTCGCTTCCACAAATCTCGCACCGTGACTCTGCAACACGAGGGAGGGGAGGGCGAGGAGGGGGAGGACATAGACGAGGATGAGGATGATGATGACGACACGCTGTCTGACTGGAATCTTCGTAAGCTATTGACACAACTAGATCTGGTTATGAAGAGAACCATGCAGGGTTCCTAGGCATAGATAGTTCCCATATTGCGTTGCACAGCAGCATAAAGGCATGGTTTTAATAGTTCAAAGAGCCCTGCTGTATGTAGGTTTAGGCTTTAGCTTAGCATATTACTACTATAACCCTGTATAATGATCCTAGTATTTAAAAAAAAAAAAAAGCTGTCATATGTGGACACACCGTATATGATGTATATATCAATGCACCTTTTTCTTCCTTTGGCACATTCTTCTTTGACTATTTGAGCTGATGTAGCGAGTACATTTCTCCACTGCGGGTTCAATAAAGTCAATCAATCAATTAAAAAAAAATCACGTTGGGTTTAATGGGGTATAAAAAAGGCTAAAAGGAATGATTGAGAGGGAACTTTGTAAATAAGCACTGAGCATCAGCAAGAGAAAGCACAAGCTATCTAAGGCAGCTGCGATTTGCTCTGATTAATGTGTTGGTGAGAAGGACATTTTCAAAACATGTAGCTTTAAAAATGTTATGCTACATCCATTTAAACAATGAAGTTGGCACATTTCTCTTGCATTCTTGTAAAAATGCTGATGTCATGTTAAATTGACGTTCATTTTAAGTTTGAGACAATCATTTAGGACTATATATGCATATAAAACCTATACGAGTTAATAGATTAAACAATACTGTTTACTTGCCCCGTAGTTCACATTTTGATTATCTATCATGGTTCGCGTCTCTAACATGCTTCAGCATTCGAAAGTGGCATGGCTTACAAGAAATAAAGCAACAGCCTTAATAATGCCTCATGTCATGCTGCCACCCCTGTGTATCTGCATACAGAGTGGCAGTATTACCATCCTGTCCTCTAGTAGCACTGTCCTGTGCATTTTTTCATTTCTCCTTGCTGCCTCATACCTGCTTATATAAAAGCACGATAATAAGGATTCTGCAGCGTTTGATACCTCCTGAGGACTTCATGCAATTTTTGAAGCAGCTGTGCTGCAACACAGGGATCTAAAACATGCAGGGTAGTGGTATGTTAGGAGCAGGTTTGAGTACTACCGATTTGTTGTGTGTTGCGGGTTTCTGTTCCTCCATCTGTTCATCTATTAATGGTTTGATCCATCAGTACATCCATCTAATTAAACCTTTGCTTATCCACTGTCAATCTGTCTAGTCTCTAAACTGTATATCCACCCTCCTGCTCACCATTTCAGCGACCCACTTGACCACTGCCACTCATCTGTCAATTTGTTTGTTCCTCACCCATCAATGATGTCCCTTTATTATTTTGGCTGTTATTTTTTTTTATTTTTTATTTATTTATCTATCAATCATCCCAACACCTGAACCATGTATTTACTGACCACATTAAAAAAAGCCCTGTATTTAGGTGAAACTTTTATTTTTTTATTACGTTTTGTCTTCTAGAACCATCTGAAGGAATGGTGTTGTTAAAAAGACACAAGGGCTGAATGGAAAAGTTTGGCTTCTTCTGCTAGAAAGCCAAGAAATTACTCTAATCATTAGATTAGAGTTTAAGATTTGATGTTTTTTGTGAGGCTTTATTTCAGAGATCAATGCAAAGCAGTAAATAATCATATGGTGAACAAACAAACAAACGTTTGTGGCATTATTTGCATCAAGCTGCCTTTACTCTGGTACCCATAAATACAATCCACTGTGATTCCCTCAGAAGTCAACTTATTAGTAAATCGATGTTCTTGCTGACTGTTGTAACGGGACATATTTGGTGAAAATCTGATGTCGGAATTATAAGTATATTAATCTGAGTAGCATGCAAGTTGATCTGACTTTAAAGGAGGATTTCTGGTTTTTGTTGTAAATGTTTTTTCCTTCTCCCAGGAAAGTGCTCGGCCGCAGCTCTGGACGTTCTGGCCAACGTCTTCCGTGAGGAGCTGCTTCCCCATCTCCTGCCTCTGCTCAAAGGCCTGCTGTTTCACCCTGACTGGGTCATCAAGGAGTCTGGCATCTTGGTGTTGGGGGCCATTGCTGAAGGTTGCACAAATTCACAAAATTACATTAAAATCTAACCTTTTAGTTCCAGAGCAAGGTGCATAAAGGTTCTCCTTGTTTCAGGCTGCATGCAGGGAATGGTGCCATACTTGCCAGAGCTCATTCCACATCTCATCCAGTGCTTATGTGACAAGAAGGCTCTGGTGCGCTCCATTGCCTGCTGGACTCTCAGTCGCTATGCCCACTGGGTGGTCAGCCAGCCCCCTGATAATCACCTCAAGCCCCTCATGACAGAGCTGCTTAAACGCATCCTGGATGGAAACAAAAGGGTGCAGGAGGCAGCATGCAGGTGCAGCTCTTCACTTTTGTCTGTGCTACTTTTTTTTTTTTTTTTTTTTTCCGTGCTCATTTATCCTAACCCATGTCTTGTCACCCTCAGTGCTTTCGCCACCCTGGAAGAGGAAGCATGTACAGAGCTGGTGCCTTATCTGAGCTTCATCCTGGACACGCTGGTATTTGCTTTCGGGAAATATCAACACAAGAACTTGCTGATTCTTTATGATGCCATAGGAACGTTGGCCGACTCTGTGGGACACCACCTCAACCAACCTGTGAGCTCAACCGTCTCACACTTACACACCTGCACACGTACACACAGCCTGACACCAAACGTTTGGGGTTTTTTAGGAGTACATTCAGAAGCTGATGCCGCCTCTGATAGCAAAATGGAACGAGCTGAAGGATGAGGACAAGGACCTCTTTCCTCTGCTTGAGTGCCTGTCGTCTGTTGCCACTGCGCTGCAGAGCGGCTTCCTCCCGTACTGCGAGCCTGTGTATCAGCGGTGTGTAACCCTGGTCCAGAAGACGTTGGCTCAGGCCATGGTGAGCCAGACTACATTACATGACCTAAAAAAACACACATTTCATTTCAATGTATGGACATAGAGCCTGTTCCTTTGTTTCCCAGATGTATAGTCAGCAGCCGGACCAATATGAGGCACCAGACAAGGACTTCATGATTGTGGCCCTAGACCTGTTAAGCGGCTTGGCTGAGGGGCTTGGGGGCCACGTGGACACATTGGTGGCTCGCAGCAATATTATGACGCTGCTGTTCCAGTGCATGCAGGTGAGTGGCGTTAACAAGTCTGGTGAAGTTCACCACTCTCTTCGCTTCCTGTGATGACATCTGTGGAATTAACTTGATGCACTGACTGTAGATTATGTTCAAACACAGTATGTTGAAATTCAGAAAAATATTTTGTGATATAGTCTCAATACTTTTGCAGAAATGCTTTGCCTTCAAAAACTATTCACATCCATTCAGCTTATTCACATTTTGTCACATCACTAACCTAATCCCCGTGCTCTGATTTAATATATAATATGTGCATACTTGTGAATCAGATGAGTATAGATGGTTTTGTGTATCTTTCTGGGGTCTCAACAAATCTACTGTCCAAAATCTCAAGTGATAGTTTTCTGAAGCATGTATTAGGTTCCTTTTTCTTTTTTTAAAGCAGTATTTGTGTCTGAGCAGCTGTGGATATAGTAACATGCAGTCGGTTGCACTGTTGCCTTAAACTGGAAAAAAATTGTATTTTTTTTTTCATTATCACTAATATTTAGTTTAACAAATACCACATAAATTATGCTAGCATTCAAGCTCATCCATATTTAACACTGCTGCCACTCTGCCATGCTTTGGTTATTTGTTTTATAACCCTTCCCTGCTCTAAAGTCCCCCACATCTCTCTCCTTGAAGTTTCCGCTGTGATCCTATATTTTTTACAATGCTTTTGGTTCACTAATGTTTTCCAAAAAACCTCTTGAGGCCATCACAGAACAGCTGGGGTTCTACATAGACCGGATTTACCAGAGCTGCAAAGTCTATTGTTAGTTAATGTCACTACAGTATCGGGGTGTGAATATTGCCAACACAAAGGTCTGCTTGGAGTCCATATTTGTTAGGAAAATATATTTAAAGTGCACTGTATGCAAATTCCTCATGCAAATGATACATGTGACCCTTTAGGCAGATTTTAACTCTGTGATTAAGAGGCTGAAGGCAACAGGACGTCGTTTGTTCAAGGAAGAACATGAGAGATAATAGAGAACGGTTGCTCATTATCAGCATTGTTATTGCAACAGCTTTGTAATAAGATGTTTTGCTGATAAAGTGAAGCCCTACTGTTGATGATTGGGTGTAAAGTGACCCAATATGACAAGCTTCAAAGGGAGGGTGTTCCCAGGCTCTTATTGATCCTCTCCTACATGCATCTGTCTTTTTATCAATCTGTTTATTTTCTGTTTGGCCTTTTGATAATTGGATGATGTGAAAATGTTTGGAACATTTCTTATGCTCAGTAGATTTAGTTAATATCTGTTTTTATTTATTTATTTATTTATTTATTTATTTATTTATTTATTTATCTGTTTTATTTATTTGTCTTTTTGTCTCAGGATACAATGCCAGAGGTGAGGCAGAGTTCCTTTGCCCTGCTGGGTGACCTGACCAAGGCTTGCTTCCCTCATGTCAAACCATGCATTGGTAATCATTCTTTTCTGGTCCTCCCAAGCTTTATACTCATATTAACAATGCATAAGTTTAAAATTTACTTAGTTTTAAGTAAGGAAATAAGTGACTGTAGAAAATATTCCCTCTATTCTGACTGATTAAGGTTGGTAGATATCTAATGCAGACTTTGCATCAGGTTCGGATGGGTTGCTGATTCTTATTGTAAGCTGATGAAAATATACTGTTGTCCTTATTTAGATTCTTTTTGGTTTTTTTCTCTTTTAGCTGAATTTATGCCAATCCTTGGAACAAATCTGAACCCAGAGTTTATCTCTGTGTGCAACAACGCCACCTGGGCTATAGGGGAGATCTGCATGCAGATGGGTTAGTGCCTTCAGCTTTGCATTACCGTGACGTTCTTATTCAACAATGAGATCTCAAGTCCTTGTTCTCTATTCCTTCCATCAGGAGTGGAGATGCAGCCATACATAGCTATGGTTCTAAACCAGCTAGTTGAGATCATTAACCGACCAAACACACCCAAAACTCTGCTGGAGAACACAGGTGCGTAGACTTTTGCATTTCCACAATCCCCCACGTTTCCCACTGTTACTGCTTGACGCCTGCTGTCCTTGTGTTGCAGCCATCACCATCGGCAGACTGGGCTACGTTTGCCCTCAGGAGGTCGCTCCCATGCTGCCGCAGTTTATCCGACCGTGGTGGGACATTTATTCAGCTCTAATAAACCTCATAGCTTAGGGAAAATGATAGGTATCTGCTGCTAATTCATTCCTTGCACTCCAGGTGTACGTCACTGCGCAACATCCGAGACAACGAGGAGAAAGACTCTGCTTTCCGTGGGATTTGCATCATGATCGGCGTGAACCCTGGAGGTGTGGTGCAGGTGAGACATCGAGCCCTGCAGCTTTATCATCAAATTATCCATAAGTCCATCTTCTATGATTTTACACTAATTGGATCTTTTTTTCCTGATTGTTACCCAGGATTTCATCTTCTTCTGTGATGCTGTGGCCTCCTGGGTGAATCCTAAAGACGATCTGAGAGACATGTTCTACAAGGTAAAGGTCTTAGATTCCTTTCCGAGGTCTCCTCTTCCCTCATTAGTAGCATTAGATACTAAACAAAGTTCCTTTTCAGTCTTTCCTTTTTATTTTATTTTTTTACTTGTAAAAAATTTCCTAATTTGAGGCCTTAGAATTTCCTTCATTAGACCAATTTTTCCTTTACTTGACCCTATATTTTGTCATCTGTATTTTTCATTTCTATTTATGAATTCCTCTTGGATCAGGTTTTTTCACAAACCTATTGATTTAAAGAGAAATGCATATGTATTTCAAAAATTTCTTTCATAAACAATTTAGCTCAAAGTACTTTTTAAAATCATGTTATTACTATAGTTCTTTAAACTTGTATATTTTAAATTGGCATAAATTATAATAACATACAATTTGGTTGTACATAATTACTAAGAAGACATCTGAAATTATGATGGTATAACCTTAAGCAAAAATATCATGGTGTCACAGTATGATGATTACGACTTTATTTCTGAAATGTCTGAGTTAAAAAAGAAAATGGTGAAAGAAAATCAATACTTGTTGAATTGTGGGCTGATCTTCAGCATAATCTCTCTAGTCGAGGTTAACTTATCTGTTAGCGGAAGCTGTTTTCAGATAAAGGTGTCATGCCTTTCAGGCCCTTGCTCCCCTTAATTTTTGTCACATAAATATAAACTGTTACTTGATTAAAGGATCAGTATGAACAAGTAAACACAACATATGCAGCTACATCTATGAAGGGATTCTGTACTTTTGTCTTTAAATCATAACTAAGTTCAGCAGACAATCCTTGTTGATGTTCTGACACATGTCAAAGTCAAGGCCCCCAAATTCTTTATCCATGGCCCCCTGGATGATATTTAATTACCATTAGAACTGGCCCACAGGCCACTTGTGCACGCTCCTGTGACTTTGCTTTGTGTTGTTGTGGTTGTGTTGCACGCACCAACACTACATTCCCAGGGGAAAACGTGATTGTGTTTTTCTTTTATTTAAATTTTTTTGTTGTGCTTTGCATGTTGGGTTTTTTCCTCCTTTAACAATCCTGGCTGGGCTGAAGTCGGTTGTCTAAGGGGGCGGAGTGCACTAACTGCGCTTCACAACTGCTGCGCAGGTGTCAGCAGAGGCTGAATGAAGCCAAAATAAAAGGAGCTTGGATGGAGGGAGGGGCGGAGCTGATCCTGCAGGTGATAGAGACGAACACGCTGCTGAGCGAGGGGCAGGTGGGATCCACACGATACTGTGATCGAGACGGAGCACTACTGACAGGTGTGGATCCCTCCCCTGACTGTGCCTGGCGTGCGGATCCCACCTGACCCAAACTCGGCAGTGCGTCCGTTTTTATTTTGGCTTCAGTCAGCCTCTGCTAACACCTGCGTGCAAAAATTGAAGAACCTCTGGCTGAGTTCTTGGTCTGCTGTTGTGATTCATCACAACATTTTTACATTTCTTTGTACAAGACATGATTTTTCTTTGGAGGAAGTATTGTTTTGTCTGTGTGCCATAGATTTTTGTATTTTATTTTATTTATTCATATTTTTTGATTGAATGGACTCAGGAAAAAATGCAGATAAGAGCCATGAGAGCGAATACAACTGATTAAATTTTTCTTCTAATTTTACTATTTGATAGCAGTGATCGGTAGGATCATAGAGCAGCACAGTAATGCATTTTTGTTTTATAATGCATGCACTTTCATTTATGTATTTATCTTAAAACGTTTATCAATATAATAAAAGTTTATTCATATTATTGATATTAATATTTTGTTATTTAAAAAAAACTATATGTTAGGTCTTGGTTCAATAGGCTATGGTTATTTTAATATATTTGATTAAACATTTAACCAGTCCGGCCCTCGGCTTGTAGCAAATTAGTTTTTTTGGCCCTCTGTGTATTTCACTTCGACATCCCTGCTCTGACAGATGTGCTATTATGTTAGCTAGATTGTTTTCTTTGGTAGCCTCTGTCTAAACACACATTCTTCCTCCAAGCTGTTGCTTCCTATCTTCTTCACAGTATCCCCATATAGCTGACTTTAAAATGCTTCAGAGTGAAGCAGTGTGCATGTCGTGGCCTCACTAAAAGGGACAAAGAAGTGGAAAAGGTTTGGGATGCTGCCCTCCTTCACAACCTGAGCACTCTTTCTGATAAGATTTATTAAAAAAAAGAAAAATAAATAGATCAAATAATGCTAATACCGCTGCTACAGTATGAGGGAAACAATCCCAAGTATTAACCATGACTTGTTTATATTTTGAAACTGGTAACCTGCTCTCTTCTGCATTAACTTTTCTACCAACTTTGCAGATCAAGGAGCCACACTTTTTATAATTGTTTTTTATAATAGCCTCCATGCAAACTTGTGATTTAGGGCCTGGTCTTCAATGAAATTAAGCTTCTTTTGCACATACTGACCACATCCTTTGGTCTGACCCCACAGATCCTGCATGGCTTCAAGGAGCAGGTTGGGGAGGAGAACTGGCAGCAGTTTTCCGAGCAGTTCCCTCCACTGCTGAAGGAGAGACTGGCAGCCTGCTATGGCGTTTAGGTTCTCGACACCCAACCAAGAGGTAAGCCCCAACCCCCACTACACACATACAGTAACTTTTTATAGAAACGGCTGTCTTGCTTTGCTAAACATTTTGTGTCTTCATGATTTTCAGGTGAGCCAGCAGGAGGAGGGTGAATGGGAAACTCATCCATCTGTGTATTGCACGGCCCTGATCTGGGGGGAGGGAGAGGGACGCTTTTTGCCACTCCCCCGATGGACGGCCCCCACGCCCTATGTGTTTGTCCATAGCGGGAGGGAGGGCGGGCGGGTGGGAGGGAGGGACGGGGGGACACCTCTAGATTAACTAGGCAGGGACCCGACACAGGAAAAAAAACAAACTAACTGTTAGGGACAGATAGAGGGGGGAAGACAGAGATGAAGAGACCAGCTGGGAGAAAGAGAGCAGCGCAGAGAAAAGTTCAGGGAAAGACTGGGAGGGGATTCACTGACGAGGCAGGGTAGAACAAGCGAGAGAAGGGTTGTTTCTTGCCTGGAATCACTGGGACAGCTAGGCTTTTTAAACGAGTAGCTGGTAGCCCGACAGACTTAAGCTGACACTCATAATAATGCACATGTAGTGCATGGGACAGACTGTGGGTGGCACTGCAGTTATGACTTTAACAGACCTACTACAAGTAGTTAGGGACAGACAGGTAAAAACTCTATAATAACTTCATTTACGGGGGAATAGGATTTTAATATCACATACTCCATCTGTGCTCGCCCAATTCTGCTTATCTGTAAGATGATCATCTATGTTTCCTACCTTTCATTCTTACCAGAGTGCTGCTTTACAGAGCTATCTTCTATCACACATATTGCTGTCTACATTTTTCTTTCTACCTGTTTGAACGAGAGGGGAAAAAAGCAGGGAAACCGTTTTTCTGCTGAAAACCATTCCTCTGGGACGGGGGATTAGGGCTAACACATCAGTTTTCTGACCAGAGTGTGAGGAAATCGTAAAAACGACAAAAAAAAAAAACAGAAAAAAATCGCATCCTTAGTTTCGTCTCCAAGGTTCGGCTCGTCGCGTGCGTGCATGTTGCAAGTGTGTAAATCCTGATTTTGGCATTCTTTAACAGTGTGAAATGTGTATTATTATTATTATTATTTTCCTTTTGTTTTGTATTTGTTTCTGGACATGGTACCGAGCTAAAACTTGACTCCCCACCGCAATGTCCTTGGCACCTGTTAACTGTGACCAAGTGTTTGTGTGCGTGTGCATGTGACTCCTGAGTGTGTGTGCGTGTGTAAATGTCTGTCTACAGTCGTATTGATATCCATTTGATGCCATAATGATATCTTTAGTAAAGTGATTGGTTGTTATCTTTATAATGTTTTATAATTGGTCTTTTATTGTTTGTTTTTTTTTTGTTTTTTTTTTTGCTGCTACTGATGAGTTTTGTTTCTGTAGTGAACTAAAATTCACACACTTAACACAAAAATTGAATCAATGCTATATTCAGTGACTGTTAAGTTTTTTTTTTGCACTTTTTATTTGATTGTTTTTTTTATTTGTACGTTTTATTTTTTTTTTAAACCTCACCCATATGATATGTCTTGACCCTAATGTCAGTGTTTGTCATACTGTGTTGCACTGTGAAATTAAGTGTCTTTGACTGGCAAAAATATTTCAATACTAAATGGCAAATAAAAGCGACTTTGTGAAACTGCGACTAATCCGCACTTTTACAATGACTAACCTTGCCATATTACTGAGCGGTGTGTGTCTGTCTGGGTGTGAGATCTTGCATGAGTAAGAGTGCATGAGCACATTTGGTTTTTTGGATAAGCATGTTTGATGGAAGAGTGTGAGAAGGTAAAAAAGAAGGGATGTAGCTTTCCTCGGCCTAATTTGTATGCATGCTTTGTGTTTTTCCCACAGTGAAGGGTGTACAGTGCCTTACAAAAGTAGTTATACCCCTTAAACCCCCTTTTCTTTTTATTTGTCCATCTTCCACAAAATCTGACTTCCTGATAGACCAACCTAAAGTAGTCCATAATAATAGTGGGTCTATATTTGCCCATTCTGCTCTGGAAAGTTGGCCTATTAGATAATCATTAGAATTTAGATGTGGGCTTTCACTAGGCCTTTCTAACATTTCAATATACTTTAAACCAGATGTCTGTATGGCATATTTTAGACTTCTCTGTTTCAGCACACTTGAATCACATATATTTCCTTAGCAGCCTCCAAGGCCTGTCAATTACTCCTATATTCAGGTCAGGTGTGTGAAGGTAAAAAAAAACAAAACAGGCCGAACATGGGGCCGAGGACCAGGGTCACAGACCATTCCATTAACCCTGACTGCATGTTTAGTGGCTTTCCTTTCAAAAAGCGAAACCTTCCCAGTTTCAAGTCTTTGGCAGCTTATGGAAAGTATTCTTCTGACTCCCATATTTGGCTCCATCTTCCTATCAGCACTGAGCAGGTTCTCTGTACCAAATAAATGTATCCCCACAGCATGATTCTGCCACTTTCTTTACAGTGGGAAAGGTGTATTTAAGGTGACCCTGAGTGTTGGACATCTATAATATGATTTGCACTCATATGACAAAGAACCTTCATGTTTTTAGTTTCCCATATAGCTTGTGGCTAAATTTTAAAGTAATATCTGGCTACTTCTGAACATGCTTCTTTTTCTCCCCCTGCTAACTCTTAAATGAAGGTAGAAGGAAATTGTGGAGTGTGTCTAATAGCTGACCCGTTGAGGTGCTCTAATATGAGATGTAAATCTCTGCAGCTCCTCCAGAGTCACCTGATGGCCTTTTTTTATGTGTCCCAAATAACATGGTCTCATTCCCTCACCTGGTAACGAAGATGAACAGCCGTTTTTGAAAGGTGAATTGTGCAGAACTTTGAAAGATCAAGACTTAGTTTATTTTATATCCTAACCCTGGTTTAAAACCTCTGCATCTCTATCCACGAACTATGTGCTGTGCTTCTTGGTCATTATGCTCTCTGTTCACTAATGTTCTCTAACAAACCTCTGAGGCCTTCAAAATACTGCTAGAATTATACTGACAGATTTACATGGATGCAAAGTGCACTAGATTTTGTTTCGAGGTGCCAAAGTTAATGTAGCAGAATAGAAATGCACTCTACACTTTTCAGATTCTTTTTTCTTTTATTTGAAATGATGTCTTTTTCCCCTTTTA
This sequence comes from Cyprinodon variegatus, assembly GCF_000732505.1. Taxonomy (NCBI): domain Eukaryota; kingdom Metazoa; phylum Chordata; class Actinopteri; order Cyprinodontiformes; family Cyprinodontidae; genus Cyprinodon; species Cyprinodon variegatus. The sequence continues at coordinate 260,642 of NW_015151245.1, read as the reverse complement.
ATGCACATATACATGCTAATGACCCATTATATTACATTAAAACTAATAGTGAGATTGGAGTGTGGGGTTGTAGCAGGATAAAATGTGAAAAAAAGTCCAAGGGGTATGAGTACTTTTGCAACATACTGTATGGGTGTGAATGCTGTTGTGCATGTTTGGTGTATATTTCAGAGTAATATGATTGCCCTTTACACACCAACACACCACCTCAACTCACAAATAGAAAGGGAAGGTATTCAGATATAAAGCTAGGACACTGCCAAAGAGCAATAGCCACAAAATTTTAACGATTGATGAAAAAACAGCTTCTGCTTTGATAGGTTATTTGTGCACGAAGTGGACATCCAGGTATGGCGGGAGTGCAAGGTGGAATTTAGATCACGATTTTGCCAGCAAAATTCAGCCCAGGGAAATTTGGTGTTTTATATATTTTTGTGATTTCCAGCTGGCAGATCTTTTGACATAGAAAAATGTTAGCACTTAATTTGACCTAGACTGTGACTATTGAGATTATCGAACCAATCATCTTGTCACTTCAAATGGGAGACAATCTGAGTCCCAGTTTTTTTGTTTTTTTTTAATAGATTTTTTTTACACCATCACCTAAGGTAATTTTTCAAATGTAAATTTCTCAATAGCGCGCTAGTTTCAAGTGTTTTCATTTGTTTCACCAAGGTTTCCTAGTCCCATGAAGAGGTTTTTGTATTGTACACTTTATAATGATGCTGTCAGTCTGATTTAGGGTCAGGTACGAATAAAACAAACCAGAGGAGATGTCTTTTCATTTTTCAAATTATGTTAATATAAGAAGCATTACAGGATAAGGTTTTAAATTTAATATAAAAGAATCCAATTTTAATACAACGGTAAAAGTACTTTGGTTACTGCCTTGAATAGGTTCTGTTTTTCACATTTTTGTTTAATGTGGAAATAGAAATAAAACACATTTTTATTTGATTTTAATTATATTTTGTGGTGTGTAAAGCTGACAAAATTCCAGCTGGATTACCTGAAATAAATCATGCATGCCGAGAAATGGCTGTAATAGTTTTTGGTGCAGTTTATTTCTTATCTTGTACTTTTTTTATTTTGTCCCAAATAAATAGTGCATTTCCTGCTATTAGACCTCAAAAATCTAAATCTATGTTATGCTGTGGATAGGAGGGCAAAGGTGAGCCTTTTTCTGACATAAATATCCTGATCATTGATCAGATACAAAGGTTGGATTTAAAAACAAAAAAAATAGAAAATAAACTAATTTTAGTGGATTTTCCTTAAATTGCACTGGTTTATATTAAAACTAAGTATTTGCAACCCCTCTAAAATGTAATAAATGTTTCTCACCAAGTTGCAGAGACCTACACAGGTTTTGTGTGTATTTCTTACTGGATTTTTAATGGCTGCTCTTGGCAGAATTTGTAGAGATGGTGAGTCCACCCATCTTGGCCAAATGTTGGGGTTAGCCTGGTATATCAACTATGTGGAACTAGAATTTGTTCCTTTGTGGTTCATTATTACATTAACTGGACACTAAACACAAATCCTGTGGCACACTTATAAATGAGCCAATAAATCTCAAAACAGTTTCAGACAAATCATTTTTATTTTTATTTAAATAACTGTGGACACTGACACTGCTGTCCCATAAGCTTTGACTTGAATTTTGCTTTAACTTCTTCACCCTTTTTGTTTTTTCTGATGGTGTTGGTTTTGGTCAGATAGTTGCAACTTGACCACTTATGTCTGTTCTTAAAATTAAAGAATTCTAGATAAACATCAGAACAAATTTTGGAATTGATAAAGGATGCTTTGTGATACTTCTTCATCTCAGGAATAAAAAACTTAACTAGAATGTATAAACTCTTCCATTCTTATATTGTTTCCTGACCGGTTCCATCTTTATCTGATTGTTTGGCTGTCCTATTGAAGATCCTCATTTATTCCTAATTATTCAACATTTAAGCCTTAGTTTAGCCACTATCTAAACCTATTGGCTCATACAGAGAGAGATAGATTCTTTATTGCCCAACATTACCTTGACTTTAGTTCCTTCAAGCAGTTATATCATTTTCCAGACTCAGTTTAATTTAAAATAAGGGCTTTAGAATGATTTATGTGCTCTTTTGATTTCTAATTCCTTACCAAGGACATTTTCAAACTACATATCTTCATCTGAAACAAATTTTATCCTGCCATTATCCACTGTATCTGCTAATGTCAGAGCTTCCCTTATTTATATTTTTTTTTTACATCTAAATGGAATGGTAGTAGAGAAATGGCATTGCCAAAAATCAGTTTAAAAAAAATCTTCTTTCATGATGAGTAAATGACGCATGGATAAACCAGCTCTGACTGCACCCAGTAATAGTGTAATTGACATAAAAGTAAGATAAATAGGAAGAAATTTGGCCAGATGGTGACAAATAGTGGGATGGAGGAGATTGCTCTCCAAACAGGGAGAATAGCAGATGTAGAAGAGAACTACATGGCACCTTGGAATACCAATGGCAACCACGAAGAGGCCATATAAAACGTAGCAACGGACAAATATTTGCAAGTAGGGCAACTTCTTTAGCTGAATGGTAACAACAAGGTCCAGCCAAACAACAGCTATGCCTTACAGTAATCAGATTACACAGCTGGGGGAAATAAGTTGGCGTAACTAGGACATTCACTTATGTTAAAACAAACAAGCTACTCACCATGTACAATTAAATTATTATTCTGTATACCACAGAGTGTATAGCAACAAAATTTAATTTTGTAGAGCTCTCATGACATTTCTATTTCTTAAAGTGCAGCAGTGATCAAATGTAAACATTGGGAGAAAAACAATGTATGGTGGATTCGACCCCAAATCCTGTATCCACAGACTTTACACCAAGCACAAGTGATGAGGCAGAGGCCATCAGAGCAACATAAAAGATAATACATCCAAGCTCCAAGAAAACATAAGGAAGAATCTGGAGGAACCATCATGTTAGGAACAAACCCTTGCATGGGATGTACCACCAATAGATAGCTGAACTGACTAATATGACCAAATCCTACCAATGAATAGAGAGGTCTGTGCAGTACTGAAGCACTGATCATGGCAGGACAGGAGCAGACCCAGATCTACAATACAAGAACCCAGGTGCAGGCAATGCAATTAAGCTCCAGAAACAATCCAGCAGTCTAAGATACAGGCAGGAAGGGAATACATGGAACGTCACAACCAAGTCCCTAGTATAGTGCACAGAAACATTTGTACAGAATATGAACAAGAGTGATCATTGTTAAGCAGCAGAGGATGGCTGTATTGATCGATGTGGACATCCAAGATGATGGAAACAGGAAAAAAACAACATGAGAAACCCCAAGGCCTCAAGGAAGAACTAGAGAGATCCTGGAGGGTGAAGGCAATTGTAGTCACTGGAGCACTGGGGGCAGTAACCCCGACACTAGAGAAGTGGCTCCAGCAGATACATGGAGACACATGAGAGATCTCAGTCCAAATGCACAGTTCCCGGGACAGCAAAGATACTGTGATGAACCCTCAAGCTCCCAGGCCTCTGGTGGAGTAACGGAGCTGGAGATGAAGGAGCCACCTATCCTGCCCAGGAAGTACGAGAGGTGTGTGAGGGAGCAGTTTAGAGAGAAAAAGAGAGAGATAGGTTATGTGTATGTACAGTATATAGACATATTCTGTGTCATTTCAAAGTGAAATAACTGTTTTAAGGTAAATGGACCAATGGTGTTTCAAGATTAATATGCAGTAACAAATGTGCAAGCTTCTAGTCTGTGAGTAAATTCACCAAGTCCATAGATGTTAGAAAGGCTGCTTAAAAAAGAATGTTGTCTGGAGCTCAGTGTGAGTTGTTTACAAAGAGGTTTTGGGTGGAGTTTGGGCAGAACCAGTTTAGGAAAGTCCCTGCACAGTACTCCGCTTATTCATCTTTGTTACATTTCTGTGCCATCGCTATGTTGAAACACAATTGCAAATAGGGAAAGCATAGCAAATATCTGCACACTGATGTCCAGAGTAGAGACTGACACGGGAGTGGATTTTCACTCCTGTCCCGTCCCACTCCCACAGAAAAAAATGGTGTCCCGTCCCGATCCCGGGCCAGAGTAGAAATCTAAATCCTGTCCCGTCCCACTCCTGGTGAAATTACTCCCACTCCCATCCCGCTCCCATTCAGAATGACTCCCGCTCCTGCACCACTCCCATTCTTCTTGTTTTTGAGCGCGTGTGAAAAACTCAGAGCGGAAGTTACTATTGGTTTACTCCCGCTCCCGTCTGCTCCCGTTAATGTTTAATCCTGTACCGTCCCAATCCCGTTATCGTTACTAATACTGACTCCCATCCCACGGGAATCCCACGGGAATCCCGTGACCCATGGGATTCCCGAAAAAATGTCAGTCTCTAGTCCAGAGGTTATAATCATATGTGTTGACAGCTAAGATAGGGTGCAAAAAAAACCCAAAACACTTTTGTAACCAACCTTGTCCTCATACCGAATGGTAAAATGCAATGATGGGTAGTTGCTACTTACATTTACTTACATTTATATCGTAACTGTTTTAAAAACTACCTTGAAGGAGTAGTTAAACTGCAGGATACCTTTTTAAATTATGTGGATTTTATTCACTACTCTAAGTTGAGTAACATGTCTGGCCACTGTCAGGAACTTTACTCCACTAAAAAATGGAGCAATATTTAAAAATTTAAAGACAAGTAGAAAAATCTTCTACTTCACTTTGTGCAATACATGCATAGCATTTTCACAAAGAATGATACTAATAGTATCAGTATATTTGTTCTCAAAAGTAATTTTAAAAACCAAAGGTTGCACACTATGTTTTTTTTTCAACATGATTTTTTATAACATTTTAATGTCCCACTGAAGAACTTGTATTACAAAAACAAAAAACAAAATGTTGTTTGTATTTAAAAGTGTAAAGCTATTTCGAGCTGTAAACAATTTTTTTAAGCAGTGGTGCAATGGGAACAATAGAGATATCAGGAACACAGATAAGATAATTAAAGGAATAACCTAAATTAATTATTTCAATTTAGTTTATTCATATAGCGCCAATTCACAACGCATCATTTCAAGGCACTTTACAGAGACAATTCAACCAGATCATACAGCCAAATTGATTAAAAGTTTTCTATCTAAGGAAAACCAGTTGATTGCATCGACTCATTGACTCAAAGGCAATCCCTCACACTAAGCATGCTTGTAGTGACAGTGGGGAGGAAAAACTCCCTTTTAACAGGAAGAAACCTCCAGCAGAACCAGGCTCCGTGTGAGCACCCATCTGTTTAAGCTGACTGGGGCTTAAGGAGACAGAAGCAGATATAAAGAAAGAAGCAGAGAAACAAAAGGCAAGTGGGAGATTAGAGATAGCGTGATAAAAGTGAGTTCTCTCTGGGGACTCCAGCTTCCTCCCCAAGAGTCCAAAAACATGACTATTAGGTTTACCTGTTAGGTTAATTTCCTTAGGTGTGAGTGTGTGTGAGTGAATGATTATTTGACATATTTGTCTCTGTGTTGCGAAAGATTGGCGATCTGTCCAGGGTGTACCCAGCCTTTCGCCTGTAGACAGCTGGAGATAGGCACCAGCACCCCTCACAACCCGGCTTGGGATAAGCGTGACGAAAAATGAGTGGATGGATAGATAATTATATATGAAATTTGTATGTGTTAAGTTTATCATTTCTCTGGATTATCTGAAATAAATCATTAATGAAATTATACAGCATATGACCTGCAGTGAAAATTGGAATCTGGTCTACTACATTCTCCACACTGCAAAAAATGATCTAGAAATAAGTACAAATTTCTTAAATTAAGTATATGTCGCCTTAATTTGAGTATGTAAAAAGACGATTTGCCAATGGGAAGAGTATTATACTCTTAAAATAATGTAATTAGATATTTTACACGTGAAATAAGTCAATCCAATTGTTTTTTTCTTATTTTGAATGTAATTTTTTTGTTCCATTGGCAAAGTGTCTCACTTTCCTCCTCAATTCAAAGCTCCTGTTGCAACATTTATTCTTCTTAATTTGACTAAGGAGACACAAAAGGACATTAGTGAACAGAGTCAACAGTCTGGGGGAAGTGAAGCAAGAGCAACACAAATGCTAGCACAACACCAAGAACAAAAACAAAAAGAAACAAATAACCAATAAACAATCAGTTGAAAATCAATAAAATAAAAAATCAACCACAAAAACAAAATTCCGGGCAACTTCTACATCAACTACATCAAAAAGAATTAGCTGACCAAAAAAATAACGGGTAGCTTGGTTCTGTTGGGCAACTTTAGAATATTTATTGCCCACCCTGGTAGGGGTGTTAAATATGTTATTTAATCAGATATTATTCAGAGTGTCATATATTGTTTGTGATCACTACTGGCAGCATGTTAGAACAACAAAGAAATAGTGAATAAAGCTCACATCATGGTCAAACAGATAATTCTGCACATACAAGGAATAAATTCACCACAACTTCCGTTCAAAATATAAGAGTTTATTAACAAAATCGTTCAGCTCCAATTCAAACATATTTAAATTAAAAACTCTTGACTTAAAACTAGTGAAACACAACTAAACTAAACTACTATATACAAAGAGGAAGGGGAAACATGGTTGAAAAACCATAATCAGTGTGATGATGCAGTGATATCACAGTTTAGCATGGATAAGTTTATGTTGTAGAATTTGGAATGTGATCAAATTAGCTTTTCACTTACATAGAGCAATTAGAACCTTTTCAAACCCATTTATAATACAAATCCAAAAGCTGAAGAAAACATTAAATAAAGTTTTATTAAATAATTTGATTAATCAGAAACCAATATCCTTTATTTAAATTATCCTTTACCCTCTTTGAAATAGCTAGCAGCGAATAGACATTAGGAATAAACTCTAAGTGAAATAATTTTTTTTAGGCTTATAAAGAAAACAGCTCAAAACATTTTACTGTAGCATAGCAAATCATCCAATCCATCCTGTTAGCTTTGTCTTTACTCAACAGTGAACACATGAAATGATCAAAATCATCAAAAGACATATTGTTTAACTAGAATATATCCCTAACTGTGCCAGACCTTATACCTCCTACCTTATACCTACTTTCCTTTGGTGCAGAGACATAGCAGGAGAGCTTTCCGCCTCCACTCTCTTCATCTCTTCAAACATCTTGAAAGATCCTGAAACTCAAAGAGGTCTGATTTTCAAAGGTTATGTTCTGACATGTCAAGCATCAAAACTTAGCCTTGGCCAGTCTGGAAATTTGGATCTTGAGTTTGGCTTCCTCCTAAAAAACACTCCCTATTTAAGAGGTTTCTCACAAAAATAAATGTTTGCCTGAAGAAGTTCTAGTACTGAAACCTTATAAAAAATGTCTTGTTATGCAAGTTTGACTTTGTGCAGGAATGTCATGATCTGCTGCTCTGGGTTTTTGATTCTGTTCAAGTTTTCACTTTACATTATCTGTTAGGCTTCGATTTATGTTATTCTTTGTTTTCTGTTATCACTTTTAAATTACTTCTCATTTTAACCATTCCTTTTTGATGGGCTTTTAATTATCCCCTGTTCTTGTCATGATCTGGCCTGTTTGCTCTCCCCTAATTACTAATTCCTCTCACCTGCCCTCTTCCTTCCCAGCCTCAATCATAATTTATTCCCCTCACCTGTTTCCTCTGGTTTATATTCAGTTCAGCCTGAGCATTCAGTGCCAGATCATTACTTGTCTTTCTGTTCAGTTTTATTTGGTTCATGTCCTGGATCCTAGCAGCCAGTGGAAAGAGGGTTTTAGTGTTTGTCTCGTCTCCTGATTGTCCACTGTTCCTCCCCCGTGGAGTCCTCTGGGTTTTTGGCTCATTATGGGGGGAGGTTCAGTTTTTATCAAAGTAAGCCTGGCTCCAGGGAGGAGACCAGTTTAAAGTCCAGCTTCAAGTTCCGGTTCTTACGTCCTGTCTCAGCTACCCTCTTCCACTGAGCCTGCCTGTCTTCACCTGATCCTGTGTTGCTCCTGTGCGTGACCACCTGGTCATGCTTCTGGTCCCAGTCTGACTCTAAACCCTCCTGGAAGCCTGTGGATGCATGGAAGTCTGGATCCTGCCACCTGTCTCTGTTCCTGCCTGATCTGGATCCTGCCTGTTCCTGTCTGTTCTGGATCCCTCACCAGGATCAGCTTCCAGCATAACCTCTGGGACTGCAGCACTGGGGACACTCGTGGTCTGGACTGTTAAACCAGGTAAGTGACCAACCCAGATAATCATATATCAGTTTATCGGGGTCACTTACCTGTGTTTCCTCCCCCAGAGTGTCTGAGATTGGGCGGTGCCCCGCCCCCCGCCTGCAGTGTCCGCGAGCCACAGCTTTTGAACTTTCCTACTGACTGTCTCTCCTGAATACTGGGTCCATCTGTCTGCGTTTCATGACAGTTCTGCATTCTTAAGTCTCTGCTCCAGTTTTATTTTGCCATTTCTTGTTTACAGTTATCTTCAGTACAGTAGTCTTCCTGAACTTAAAACATTGGGCATCTTTACAGCCAATGACTGAATCATTTTCCATAACTGCTTTTATTTAAAGCCCTGGCCCTTTCATTGAAATTCTTCATCTCCAATGTAAAAGCTGTTGTAAATGTGAGAAAAATCTAGCTGAATTTAACAGTGTCTTTTAAATTAAAATGTTTCACGTCATTCCAAACTTCAAAACTGCATTACTAGATAAATATTTTAGTACATATATGTTCTCAATCCTTTTCAAAAGTGTTAGATGTTTAAACCAAAGAGGGTTAATCCATTCAGTAGGTAAAGAAAATCCACCCATTTTCTATACCCACTTTTCTATACTGGGTATAGAAAATGGGTCCATCCATTCACAGTCCGTAGCAGGGTAATGCAGACATATAAGGGAAATTTAGTCACCAATTAACTTAATGGTCATATTTTTTTGACTGTGGGAGGAAGCTAGAATACCCAGAGAGAACCCAGACATGCACAGAGGAAACTCCTCAAAGAAGTCAGCAATTGAATCATCAGTGTATTAGAGGGCATGATTGTCATTTATTTTATAAAGTAGACTAATCATTTCCTCTGTATGTACATCAGCGGGTAACACAACATCTACTGTGATAAAAAGGGAAATGCATTGATAGGAACAATAAAACAGCTTTTCTTTCATAACAGATGTGAAAGGTTATGATAATGAGCTTTTTCTGCCAGAAATGCGCCAAAGATGAACATAGGTGCATACAGAAAGTAACATCAGAGCAAACAGGATTGATAGTGTTTTACAGCTGATTCGTTATAAACTGGGACAAGAAAAAAAAAACTAAAAAAGATCCTTTCAACACTGTCACCATACAACCTTCATCATACAAGCTCCTCCTTCATCAAATAGGCCTTTTGGCTCCAGTTATCTCAAATAAGTAGGGCTGCAGCATTCTATTACTTTAGTAATCTACCTATTAATCTAATAGAGATACTTCAAGTAAATGAACATTTCCAAGGTTTGGTACTTAAAAAAAACAAAAACCTTTTATTACATATTTTACGTGAATTGTAAAGGGCAAAAACGTGCAAAAAAAAGACATATCTAACCAGATATATTTATCTGTCATTTCCAATAACAGATAAGCGCCATTTTGAAAAAAAAAAATAGCTGAAGCATTTAATTTACTCGTTGCATGGTGCTGCTTATAAAAGTATGTTTTTTTGAAATTCTTTAAACAGCTATCTGTTTTTGCAAATGAACCCATATACATTTAGTTTTCTTCTTTGGGTTGGTTTAGGACTAAGGTGTGAATTCAGTTTAAATTAGGGTTAGGTCATATAAGATGACTGTCTTATATGACTGTTAGGTCATATAAGATGACGGTTAGGTCATATAAGAAGTCATGCAGACAAAGGCTGTGTGTGTGTGTGCAGTGTAGTTTTGTAAAATTATTTTTAGAATTTTGTTTCAATTACTGCATATAGCATACTTTAGAGTCTGTTTACCATTAATTTATCATTTCATTGTTTTAGCCCTGCAAATTTACAATCAACTTTCTATATGCTTCAATTGCTTATTTTCGGCTTTCATCTAAATGTATTTACATTTTCCTTTACAAGACATTTACACAATAAAATAAAAACAAAATCAGGGTGCTGAATAAGAGAAAAATGCAGCCTAACAAATGGTGAATAGATGCAACAAAGTTAGTCCTCTGGATTGGTTTCTGTGGTGCAGAAGTTGCTCACTGAGATCCTTATTTAGATAATATTTTGTTCAGTGTCCTTGTTGATACTGCAAATTTGCTTTTTTTTATTTGCTTCTTTTTCTGTAAGGTTTTTGTGCACTGATACAGATTTTGCACCATCTGAAGGAACATGCCAGTACACATTGTTAAACAAAATCTTTTCTTTCTGGAATCTTCTAAATATAAGTGATAAATGAAGTTTCTTTTTCAATTCTCACGTTCTGTCCATTCTAGCTTAGCTCAGAATGCCTCTCACTTCGCTGTCATTTTTATGAAATACAGACAGACATTGTATAAAGCATGCAGGGAATGTGCAGTTGAAATCAACAGAATAATATCTGATATTATGCATTGATTTTAAACTAAACAGAAAGTCCCTTTTATTACATTTTGCCCTTTTCCTGTCCACACATCTACAAGATGGAAAGTTTATTATTTCTTATAAATAGTCCAGAGCCATTAGGATTTGCCTCATTTCTTTGTTCAAAAGTTGCTGAAGAGCTCCTGCCTCCTGCTCCAGTCCATAGGGGGGGCTCGCTTCTTGTTGCGAGTGGCGAGGACCTTCTGTCTAGCTTCAGCAGCTGTGGGACTCAGGCGCAGGCCACTTTCCATGAAGGGGTCTGAAATACGCCTGTCGTCATCCTCAGGAACCTTGCAATGATGCAAACGGATAAGATTAATTTCATTTCAAACCATTTCTCATTGATGTGTTTATTAACTCAGAATTCTCTAACCTGGAAACTCATATCTGAGCTGCTGATCTCTGACTGGGTAGTGGAACTTCTGGAGGATTGGGAGGCTGAGCTCCCATTGGCTCGGGATTTTGGAGACGTGTTTGTGATGTCAGAGTCTGTCAGAGTGACGCTAATGACTGGTGCATCTGATATAGGGAGCTCAGTGGTTGGAGAGGGGCTTGGACGGCTGCTTTCTGAACCTCTGTCATCAACATAGACCTCTGTCAAACGAAAAAACAAAGTTCAGGGTTATCTCAGTAAACGGCACAGTTTAATGTTAAGGGATGGAGGGCTGGTTGACCTTTAATGTGGGCAGCAGTTGGGTTAATTCCCAGTCTTTGAAAGAGTTCATCGGTCTCCTGGTCAACCACAAGAAGGCAGACTTCATCCCCTCTGGATTTGATAAGCGCCACCACCTCTGAGTGCCTCAGGCCCCTGATGTTTACTCCATTTACCTGGGACAGAGAAAAAAGGAATAATAGTGGAGAGAAAGCTGTTTAAAAGAGGATAATCCATCTGTGAGAGGTAGCCTTAGTACCTGTGCAGATAAGACTGTGATTTAAGAGGAAACTGCTTTGCATAAAATCATCTCATGTGTCAGCAATCTCCATTTCCATGTCATTTACTGCGCACTTCATGCAGTTGAAAACTAAAACAAAGCTTATAGGCAAATTTTGTAAGGATATAATAAAGTTCAAAATGTATCAGTTAATGCCGCTAATTTGCAAAACTCCCTTTAGCAGTGGACAGCACTCTCTTCTTTTATGCAATTTGAAAGGGGTAAGGCATTAACAGAAGAATCTTTAACCATTACTCTTTCTGTAATCTAAATGGACCATGGATTACCTTTTTATGTCATGATCTCAGCACTTAGATCTGACTACTGACTCATCTGGCTACTCATTTCACACACCTGCTTAGCCCCGCCCAGTTCTCATTACCGCTTATCATCTCCACCTGCATTAATCTCTATTTAACCAGCCTTTAGGCCAGTCATCAGTGCCAGATTATTTCAAGCCGTGGGTGAGACTTATTCTAGAGTAGTTGTGTTCTGACTACCTGATCCTGATATGTGCTACCCTCGACGTCTGAGCCTGTTCTCATCTCATCTGTTTGCCTGACCTGTCTTCTGATTCCTGCAAAATCTTTGCCTGCTTGTGTACCGACCGGAACCATTTCCCGACCACTGAGTCTGCCTGCCCTCATCCAGTCTGCACCTGGAACGGTGACCTGGCTCCGTCTCTGACAACCTACCACGTCACCGACATAGGCTTTGCCCTCTGGATCATCCTGCCTATATCCGTCTGCACGGTTCTTATCTCCTGCCTGTCCTCAGACCTCCGATGCATCAACGTCTAGGTCTCTCTGCGCCGCCAGCTGGCCGGAACAATCCTCCACCTCTGGACTCAGACTGAACTATAAGACCAGGGTAGGGATTCACTTGCAACATTTTCACCAATGAACTATCCTTGGACTGCTCCCACCTATCTTTAAACCGGCCGTTTAGACAGTCTTGCTGGGAATTTAACTCTCAGGACTTTCTCCCGTTCAATTTCATCAGTACGATCAAAACTTGGAAAAATATATTTTTTGTACTCTGGCACATCAATAGAAATACATACAATAGAATGTTAAATGACCCACTTTGATACCTCTGGAACAATTTACATGTATGTTAAGAAAAAAAAAATTTTTTTTTTTCTAATTCATTTCTGTTTGCTTATTTAATTAAGTCAAATGTTTAAATTACTAGAGTGCCAACTGTATTTGTAATCCTTTCTGTTTTTTGCTTTGTCTTATCAAAACTGATCTCTCTTAAAAAATAAATCTAGACTGCATTGAGAACAACTGTATGTATTAAAGGTAGATAAAAAAATGAAGAATGACATTGCATTTTTATAGACATGCCAAATTTTCTGGGGTTCCTCTTACTTTATCTACAATGGATTTAGTTTTAATAAAACTTTAATGAATAGAGTAAATGTAGTTATGTATACAAAAATGTGTATATATATATATATATATATATATATATATATATATATATATATATATATATATACATACACACACTACCATTCAAAGGTTTGGGGTCACATTGAAATGTCCTTATTTTTTAAGGAAAAGAGAACTTTCATCTGAAACTCGACAGTCTATTCTTGTTCTTAGAAATGAAGGCTATTCCATGCGAGAAATTGCTAAGAAATTGAAGATTTCCTACAACGGTGTGTACTACTCCCTTCAGAGGACAGCACAAACAGGCTCTAACCAGAGTACAAAAAGAAGTGGGAGGCCACGTTGCACAACTGAGCAAGAAGATAAGTACATTAGAGTCTCTAGTATGAGAAACAGACGCCTCACAGGTCCCCAACTGGCATCTTCATTAAGTAGTACCCGCAGTAGCTTGTTTGTGCTCTATATATGTGTGTGTGTGTATATATATATATATATATATATATAGTGTTTTACAGCCATACGATCTAAACAGGCATTTTCTCCTATAAAGCACTTTTAAAATATTTCAATAACCCTTTTTTGAGAGGTAAAAAAAAAGCTGTACCTCCACTATTCTGTCTCCAGGCCGGACACCTGCTCTCTCTGCAGGTGAGTCAGGGTCCACAGAGCGGATGAACTGTGCTCCCTTCTTCTTATCGTTTTGCAGGTTGAAGCAGTAGCCGTTCTCTGCCTTTACCAGGCGACACAGACGAGGAAGGAGCTCCACGGTCGGCTTAGGTGAAGCATCAACCTGCAGCTGAGACAGCAGCAGAGATAAGATCTGTGCAGAGCATGCAGATTAAATGTCAACAACACAGGAGTAATTAATTTGAAGTTCTAGTTATCTATTTCTGATCTAAGTAAAATGAAGCAACAATATAAGCAACAAGCCTTTTTCTTCATTAGACATCTCTGTTGATCTAGTTTTAATTAAAAATATCTAATAGGCTTACAAAAATGTTGCATAAATGAGTCAAATCTATAAACATAAAAACATGGTTGTAAATCCAGCGGTTCTAATTATCTATGAGGGACTGTTAGGTAGACTATTTCCTTTCCATTTCCGTTCCTTAAAATGTTAGAGATTTAAACAACCGACAGGATATCCGCCCTAACCACAAGGATTCCTTACGGGGGCTGTTGTGCTGGACTGAAAAAGATTGTGCAGTTTAGGGCTGGGCATTAACTCAATATGGCATATCAGTTTTCAGCACAGTTGCTGTATAACAATCCTTTTGCGTCATCCCATCTAAAGACCAAATGCCTCGCCTCCTATTTCCATATCAGTATTACTGTGAGTCACAGTTATACATTTTTTATGATTGATAATTTATAACTGATCCTAATATTTGGATTTGAAATCAAGATTACAGCTCTTTGTAAAAGTATTCAGTGTCCTCAAACTCCAATTTTTCAGATGATAACTGCAAACTTCAGTTATATCATATTCTACTTTGCAAAAATTTTTTTTACTTTTTGCTTTTACTAGGCCATTCTAATGCACAAACATAATTCAATCTATTCCACTGTAGCTGTGGCTGTATGGTTAGGATTATGATGCTGGACGGTCTTTTGCAGCCTCTAACAGGTTTTATTCCAGATGTGCCTTTTGTATTTAGTCCATCTTTCCATATTTTTGACCAGTATCCCAGTCTCTGCTGAAGACAGGCATGATGCTGCAACCATCATAAGGCATCTTGGGTGTGCTGTCTTAAATTTTATATGCAAGGGTAGTTATTCTACCTTCCATAGTGTTTTCGAACGTAGCTCTAATTTTCAACATATTTTAGATAGTTATTAGGTTCAAAGGCGGTAAACATAAAAACACAATACATTTAAGTTTCTCATTTGTAACAAGAAAAAAGCAAATGATGGTTCCACAAAATATTAACATAGGAAGTCTGAATATAAATTTTAAGTTTTACTTTTCAGATCTTTAGTCAAAGAGAAAAATACATTGAATTTTTTGTGGTTATATGAAATATGAAAACATTCTATGGTATGAATAGTTTTAAAGGACACTGTGTGTGGTAGTATGGATGTTTTGCTGCAATAAGGTGACATTGTGGTTCAAAAAGCCAAGCGGAGGGGGCTAAGCGGATCTTCCTGAGCCGCAATGTCTAATCCTGACCCTTGTGTTCAGCAACAACAGCCAACACAGTGCGTCACACACCAGCCTGGACACTGACTTTAACAACACGCGCCATGCTGGGTGTGAGTGAGCCCATCACGCCATGGGGCTTTATATTAGTCGCTATCCTGTTGGGAAGAGCACTTAGTGACTGTCTAGTGATACAGCTGAGAATCTACCTTCTCAGGGAACTGACCTGAGAGCTGACAGTCCTATTTCCAAATCAAAAGGAGAGAAAGAAGGGAGAGTCCATGGTGTTGTGATTACATCTGTGCATAATAACATTGAAGTGGATCTGCTTGACACTTGAACTGTGAGCTGCAGTCATAAAACAAAGCATCAGGATGACCCAGCCCTGATATACAAGCTTGTTTTTAGCTCCATATTAGGGTGCACACATTGCTCGGCTATAAAGAGCCGAGGTATTATTTTACAACAGAAAACAGCATTTTCAGGCCCTGTATTCAACCAATACAGATTTTTGCAGTTTTACATCCACAAACTAAAATATATAATGTATCCACCTTAATCTGATAAGCCAAAAGAAATGAGTCCTTCTGAATAAAGTATAATCTAACAAAAAGTTTAAATCATATAACAATGACCTTATGTTTAAGCTCTCCATCCATTATCTGAATATGCCATTTATGTGGTCCATGTACACATGTACAGACGTACTAAGACATAATGACCCCCGCAACTTATGTAACTGCCTGCAAGGGTAAGGGGAACTAATATCATTAAAGCATCCAAGATGTCCATTGTGAGGCTTGGGGAGCTGCACAGATCCAAACCTCAGATTGCATTTCTTGATTGGAAAAGCTCTGAAAGGGAACTTTTTATATTTAGGGAACAAATGAGCCATGACTTGAACATTTCAAATTCAAGACACTCCCTCCATTAAAGACATTTCATCCCAGCGTTGCATGCTCCGAGCCCGTAACATCATCAGCAACCACGCACACCCCCACCAAGGATTGTTCTCTGCCGCCATCTTGGAAGAGGCTTCGCAGCATCTGCTGCAGGACCAGCAGGTTATGCAACAGCTTCTTCCCCATTGCCATTCGACTGTAGAGCTGTTGAAACTCTAATCCAAACTCTAACCAAGACTCTGCGTCACACTTGAAAACATCATACTTGCACTACCAACAGCATTGAACCTTTCCATATATATGCCTTTTGCACCATATGACTTTCTCCTACACTGTTTACAGTCTGATCACTGCTGCACTTTATAAATCTTAATGTTCATTCCACTGCTTTAAGCTGCTCATTCACTGTTGAAAAGCTATATGCATCGAAATTCTGTGTTGTATACATTCTGTGTATACAAGATAACAATAAAGTTTGTCTAAGTCTAAGTCAAATGCTATATGCATTGACAAATTCATATTCAAGGTAAATTAAAGGGATTTTAAACAAAGAAACAGATTGATATACAGCTTAACAGTGAAAATGAACATTTCCAATTCACAAATGCAGCAGTGATCAAATGTAAACAGTGTGGGAGAAAAAAAAACAAGGTGCAAAAGCCATTCCTGTGGAAGTTCAGAGCAGTGCAAAAGCAACCCAAGTATCAGGGAGAACAGTCCATGGTGGGGGGTGTGAGAGGTTGCTGATGATGTTACAGGCTCAGTACATACCTACAGCTCGCATGTTGGTATCCAGGGGTTACTAGTTTAATTTGTTATCATTTCATTAAAAGAAAGACCAAACAGAGATCAAGCTACTAATGAAATTACACCTGGAACAGAAAATGGATAGAAAGTTCAGCAAAGCTCCAAACGGTACGGCTTGCATTCATTTCACTCTAACAGCTCCTTGGCTTTGTTAATACAATAAATGTGTAATTGTTGCGTCTGTCTGAATTCGTCAGATTAGAGTTTCACCGTCAAAATGTTTATGTTTATGTATGAGAGAGATGGAGAGAGCAATGAAGGGATAACAGACATGGTCTGGAGATGTACATAACAGGTGTGTGTGTTTATTAAGATGAAGTAGAATGCTGTTGTGTTGGTTGACGGCAAACTCATATTAAGCATTTAAATCATATGTTCTACCTCTTGCCTCCACCAGTTGTTTTCATTGAGTGTTTTCGGATCAAATCATTTTGATCCGAAAACACTCAAATCATTTTGATCCGAATCATTTTGATCCGAAAACACTCAAATCATTTTTATTTTTATAACATTTTTATTTTATTTTGGCAACCATGCCATTTACAGCTCCCTTCGTTTATTCCCAACTGTTTGAGTTTTTACTGCTCCTTTAATTTGCTGCTCAGCCCTCAGTCTACAAAACTTAATCTCTGAACCAGTAAAGTTTTTCTTCTTCACGTTCAATGCAATTTCTTCGAGTGAACACCTTCTGGCAGCATGGGATGTTGTAGCCTGCCTGCTTATACTTATATGGCATTATTGCGGTGGTAATTATGCAGATTTACAATTCTTGGGAACACTCACATACACACAGGTGGACTGCTTCTTGTTTATGAGGTAGTTTATGATAATTTACTGAAGAACATTTGTTGAATCTGATGTGCTGAGTTTGTAAAAGCCTATGATAGGAGAAAAAGTAAGAGAAATTAATGACAGGAATTCAAAAATGGTGTTGCATAAGGCCCGATCATTGCAAATCATCATAAAAACAATAGTCCATGGTGAAACATGGTGGTGGCGGCATCATGCTGTGGAATAATTTACCTCAGCAAGGACAGTGAAGCTGGTCAGTTTGATGAAAAGATGGATCATGAGATATTTTTTATTTGTTTTAAGAAAGTAAATTACTTTTTCTGAAGCCCTAAAAGGATTCAGGTTGATATTCAAGTACTATGCACAGTGTATGTGTTTTATGATTAAACATTAGAAACAGAGTTGTATTTCTATTCAGGGGTTCTAAAACAATGAGATAAATCTTTACATTAAGCAGATCCACCAGACTTCTGCAAAGAACCTACCTCAAATGGTTAAAACAGTGGTTAAGACCTTGCACTTATTATAAGAAGCTGAATGTTTTTCTCTGTTTAGTTTGTTTGTTCACTTATACTATTAAATATTAATAATATTATTATTATTAATATTTAATTTATTAAATAGCACTCAATTGCTTTAATAAAAAAAACTATTAAGATAATGGATTTTTTTTTAAGAATGAAGGAAAATAGTTTGTATTTTCTATTTCTGTTTTCATTAGTCTCATTCAGTTGTGGAGTCTCTATGCAGATAATGAAGGAAACATGAAAAAGAAAAAAAATTAATCTGCAGATGCATAATCTTTACCATGAACCCATATGTGCCTCTGGATCTCCAAACTATAGAATCCTGGTCCTAAATTTCCAAGATTAAATCCTTATCAGGGAATCAGGTTGCAATGTGAACAAATGCTGAAAAGCTCAAGTGACATAAGAACATATGCCAGAGGCTATACATTACACGACTGACAGAGATTAGTAAAAATGTGTCTGTAGTCAGCAGTGTTTGTCGGCTGCCAACTCTGAAGCTTCATTGTTCTTCTGTTATGTGGGCTTCTGCTGCAGCTGCCATCATAACATCAAGCAACAATAATGTTGCGTCTGTATTTATATGTTTAGAGAGGTGAATGTCAGTCACAAGACGGGCTGTGTGTGGAAATGTGTATCCTCTTTTCAACTTAATTTCTCATGACAGGTTAGCTCGAGGTGCTGCAGAGCTGCGGAACTACATCAATAGTACTCCACTTTCACAAAATAATATCCTTATCTGTAGATCATTGGTCAAAGAAAGTTCTTGACCGAGTGTTGACAGTTATGTAACCGCCTCCAGTTGGTCTCATGATGTTTTACTCAAATTTCCAAGTAATCGTTTAACCAAAACGAATAAAAGCTGCTGTGATGCAGAGTGAGGGAACAGCCTTTATTTACTCTGGTTCAGCTAAACACATGGCCAGTTTGACGTGAGCCGCTTGTCTTGCGTATCTGGGCTCAGAATGTTTGGAGTGAAAACAATGAATCTAGTTCGTGAGAGTCAGCTCCCAGTTATTGGCCCAGCCTGTTGGCCTTTCAGACGTCACTCTAAGGCCTGTAGGGCGCTTGTGGGAATGCATACCATGCATTGAATTTTAGGAATCTAAATGTGTCAGCTTGCAGAATTTTCTGCGTTAGCAGCAATATTGTAGTAACTGCAACCTTCTGTTGCACTAATGTGACAAGTTCTGCAGCTGGGAAATATTATATAATCATGTTAAATCATTTAACATTACTTGGCTAAAATGCAGGCGTTTTTTGGTTGTAACAGTTTAAAGGTGTGAAGCTGTTCTGTTAGTAATAATGATTTCTACATCAATTTACTCTCCCTTCCATTTTAATGCACCCTACTCCTCGATATCAGGTCCTACCTCTGTGTCTGTCGCTGAACTTGATGTCGTTGATGCTCTCTTGTCTTTGTCTTGAGTGTTTACGTGAGTTGAGGGGTCTACAGCAGGAAAATGAAAGAAGTATCTAAGGTTGGATTTAATAGACAGTGGGGAGTTGGCTCTTGGTATGGGTGAGGCTGAAGGGGTGGTTCTGGGAGAGGGACGCGGAGAGAGGTTTCCCATTTCAATAGCCTGGTCTTCTGTGCAGGACAAGCCCTGGCTGCGCAGATAGTCATCCGTTTCTCTGTCCACCACCAGCAGCCTGGTGCGGTGGGGCACCTCGCAGATTCGATTCACCACCTTCAGAGAGGAGAAACAAAATTTCTGAGACAGAGAAGACCCGAGGCTGGACAGAAGCCTTTAAGCAGCATATCTTTTTGGAGTTCAACTCTGTTTGAGCCACAAGCAGAAACAGCGTCACTGGCGTCCACTTTTAATAAAATCTTAATCATTTATTTAATTTTGCACGTAATAGAGTTAGCTCTATGGTTAAAAACAAACTAAATGACAATGTGATTGATTACAATTTGTTTGGCAGCTGTCCTTTTAATTAATTTCGTAAAAATACATAAAAAAAAAACTCTTGGAATAAATTAAAGTATTAGATAACAAGACTAAGAAAAGAAAACACAGAAATGTTATGTCATGGCCTTTACTATCAGGTACACAATCAGAGATATACTTTCCGCTAGGAGGGTAAACAAAGAAAGGTCATTTATAGAGAAGCTGGCTGCTAACACTGAGCTGTATACAAGAATAATAAATTGAGTGGAAAATTGAGTGGAAGGAAAAATTTTCACAGAGAAGGGTAATAAAAAAAACAGAATTCTTGGAAATATGTCACAGGAAATAAAAACAAACAAAAAGACAATAAAAAACAAAACAAAAAATACTAAACTGTCCATAAGTGAGTAAAGTTTTATTTCATTTGGAAAAATGAAGATCATAGTTTGATGATTGGTTGGCTGTTTGTAGGATCAAAGAGTGGAAAGAAGTTCTGCAGATGCATAATAAATAAAAACAAAGATTACCTTAACAAAATGCCAAACTTAAAATTGTTGTGGAACAAAGGCAACAAGGCATAAAGCATTGATGGAAAAACAGGCAGCCCAGACGAAGGACTGGACAATAAGGAATACATGCTGAAGCAGCCTGAGCAGAAAGAGAACAGGGAGACATGAATTGAACAGATATATAAAGACACTATCAAACAAAGGGGAAAAAGACTGAATAGAAGCCAACAGACAATATACAAATAGAATAACTAAGAAACTTAAATGCAAGGAAATAGACTAATAGGGCTACATCATGAAGAACTCTGCTGCAAAGAGGCAAAGAAAAGAGGGCTTTGGTGCTCATTGCTTGAGAGGAAGAGTGACCTCAGGTGTTCTCTGGGGATGAACAGCAGGCTTAGATGTTAAAAGGTGTGAAATATGAATCACTGAAGCTTCAGCTGTAGACGAGAGAACTGCTGCTGTGGATATGAGGACAACCACTTCTGCTGCCACTGCGGGTGCAAGATCAGTCCCACTTTTCTACAGACCACTAGATGTCTACCATCATCTATGATGAGAAGAGGAAGTATTGATGGAGTAAGTGAAGATTGGCTGGACCTTCCAGGACAGAAAGCAGGGAATCCAGGGCAGTAGTGTAAGAGTCGGTCATTTCCTCCTCTTTAACAGTAATGTCTGTAGTGACCCAAAGGAAGAAGTAGCAGGAGGTGTAGAGACAGATGATATTGGAGAGGGTTGGAGCTTTGGAGCTTGAAGCATAGTGGTGATGATATCTGGGATCCAGGAGCAAAGTGTTCTGTCAGAGTCTTCTGCTGATCAGTGTCAGTAGTCTCTAGTGTTGATTTCCAGTGGCGAGAAAGACTCTCCCATTCTCACTCATCTCTAATCTGTGTCATGGTGAGCTAGAGGTGTTTAGGAGCTCCTGATAAACAGAAGCGACAAATTTAAATCTGTTAAAACCTTCCTCTTGCATGAACAGGAAGCAGGGAGAGAAGAAAGTATAAGGTGGCAACAGAATAATCCAGCTAAACTATGAAAACAGGTTAGTAATAAAGTACTGAGGGACAAGTGGAGAATGGCACAGAATGAAAAGACAATCAGATAATCGGGACATCATGTGAAGCAGCTGTGGAAGAAGGTGAGCAGGGAGACAAGGATTAATTAGGAAAGAAGACTAATTAACAGGAAGGGAGTTAAAAAGAAACTGGGGGGAATCTAATAGAGATCACTCAGAAAATAACAGCAAGTTTACAAACAATAGACCATAAACTGAAAAGCTAAGCACAAATGAAAATGAATAAGGCTAAACTTTACAAAGCATGAAGGAATTCGAAAATTGAAAAGCAAGAAAATGCAAAAAATCTAAGGATAACACCCAGAGGGTTGAGGAAGAACATGTTTTTTGAAATCCATTGTGAAGTTCCCACATTATTGGGAGAGCGATGCAATCTGCAGATGTTTGGCCATAGTTTCTCTGGGAAGGGTGTCTCCAAATCCAAAATCAGCACAGCTCTCTACCTTGACATTTTAGAGTAGTTTCCTCTGTCCAGCCCTTAGCAAAAAGTAGTTTATTCAAGTATACTAAACGTGCACTACTTTCATACTTAAAATCAGGCAGTGCACTGAAGACTTTACTTATTCTAAACCATATTTCATGTACTTAACAATAGTCAAGTGTACTTGACTATAATATTGTTTACTTTATTGTTTACTGAAGTATAATTTAAGTGTACTTTAGTAAACTATTTAGTTCGAAGAAGTATTACTTTAGTAATACTTCAAGTACACTTAAAGTACTTGTTTGGGTATACTTTCTAAACTTATACTTATACTTAGGTATTTTTAATAGAATTTACTTCAAGTATACTACTTTTTGCTAAGGGAGCACCTGCCCACACTGCCAGAAATAGGGAGACTACTCCAAATCCAGCAATGAAGAAGAGGTGAAGGTCACTAATATAGGAACTAGAGCTGCTTTCAGACCTCGGATGTGTCTACGGGTAATCACCTTAACATGCCTGGTGAAGAGCAAAATGGTTTGTGCTGAAACCGAGTTAACATAATTCATGGTCAAAGCACGCCCACATCATATCACCTTTACCAGATGAAATGGGAAGCACATCTATAGATCTACTAATCACTGAAAATGTTACCAACATTCTCTGAGAAAATTATTTGCTTTCTTTATAGTAGGTGGAGATTTTTCCATGGATGGAATTTTTTGCTCATTCTCTTTCTTATTGTTGAATCAACAGGTCACCGAGGTTAAGAAAATGTATTTTTCATAGAACCAAAGCTGATTGGGACATATATTTTCCCTTATAAATTAAATCATTTATAATCATCATCTGCTTTATGTAATGCTTTGGATTGTCCCTGTATAATAACATTGATTATCTAAAACATATAAGTAAAGATCAAGAGCAACTCTGTAAGGGAAAATACTTTTTTCACCACCCAATAATTCTCATTTTTTGAACTGAATTGGTGAAATATTTACAAGTGTTTGATGAATAAATGATTGTGCAAAGGTTTATAATTTGCACTAAAGCCTGAAAGTTGATTTCCACTTGGGCCTCAGGTGGGTTTAAAATAATTAATGTGTTATTTTGCACACTCGGCTCCTGATGGCACATAATACTTTTGTGTTGTGACAAAGACAAGCTGTGATTCCCATTACAAGGGCCATCGGTGACCCATTTAGGGCCGCCCTCGTCTTGGGGCAAAAAAAAAAAAAAAAAAGTTGTCTAACAGGTACATAGCGTGCTGTTCCGCTCATGGCTCAACTTTAAACAAAATCATATTAAAGGTTTAATTCATCACTCACCTGACGATGACTTTCTTTCTCAACGTTCTCTCCGTTCACCTCCACCAGACGGTCCCCAGGACGCAGTCCGGCCAGGTCAGCCGGGGATCCAGGCTCCACTGTGCGGATGAACTGTCCGCCTTTCTTCTTCTCTCCATGCAGGTGAAAGCCATATCCGCGCTGACCCTTGATCAGAAAGCAGAGCCTGGGTCTTAGCTCGTTCTCCATCCCAGATTGTAAATGAAGAAAAACACCTCAGAGTGACTCCCAGGAATAAACAGCTAGATTTTCTCCAAGAGCTTTGGCAAACTGCGCGCTCCTAATAATCCAACGCGCCTCCACTCGCTCCAGGGACAAAAAAATCATCTTCATTACTCAGCATCATATGAATCCCGTAACAATTCAAAGAAAACCTGAGAGTGGAAATTAAATTTAGCACAAAAAAAAAACAAACCAAAAACACTTAGGGATTAATCCATTTTTAGCAAATACCCGCGCTTGAAGCGGTGCGTAAAACAGTGCTAAAAAGGAAACACGGACAGGTTAAGTCCCGTCCATCAGTATAATCCAAGAGATCAGAGATTAGAAAGCTGGTCCAAACACGCAACACTTAATTCTCCTCGTCAGAGCGGGGCGTGTGTCCTCCTGAGAGACCTGGTGAGAGTGAGGAAGGGAGGCGCCAATAACGCACACCTCTATACCCCACAGCGCGCACCTGGAGACCCAGCAGCCGCGCTATAGGCTGGAAGACTTATTGGAAATATATAGTTTGGCACTTATTAAGTCAAGGTGTGCGTTCAGTCAGGTCTCCTCCTTTGATTTCATTCCGGAGAAGTAGCTGAAACCCGACAGGCTGTGACCTGAGAAATCAAATCTCCCTCATCAGTCCTCTGTCCCCCTATCTGTGCTGCAGATCTCCATAAGCGCGCCTGCGTGAAAGGGGGTGTATTGGGCATGAGACAAAAGGGTTTCCGTGTGATTGTTGTTGTTGCGTGTGTGTGGAAGGAGTTCATCATATATGCTTGAGAACGTTTCACCTTCCTTGATTTGACTCTGAGGCAAGGAATAAGAGATGTTTGCATCTTTGCAAATTTTGGTTTTGTTTTCTGCACTGAGACATTTTCTCACACAGAGACAAGGCTTTCTTCCTTAGAAGACAAAAGTGAACCTACTTATATTATATAACGACTCTTTATTTTTCTTCTGCAAAAAAGAAGGTGGAGAAAAACGTCAGACATGAATGCTTCTAGACTGATTTGAAAAAACAAGAATTTTGCATGATGGAAACAGTACTGTTAATGTGTACTCAAAGTTATTATTTAGAAAAAATATAGCCCAAAACCCAATCACTTTTTTTTTATGTTAACTGTTTCAACCCCAACCCTTAAGACCACTAAGGGTAAATTCTGGCACTAGGTGTAACATAAGTGGGGGCTTGTCCGGGATCCTGAATTTGCGAGAGGTCCCGACTTCATCCTGGACAAGCCCCCACTTATGTTACACCCAGTGCCAGAATTTACCCTTAGTGGTCTTAAGGGTGGGGGTTGTAACATAAACCATCTTGAGTCGTCAGTTGTCAACCAGCTTGAAGCTTACATCTATAAAATAAAACATCTATTACTGCTTCCCTTTTGGCTTTGGTTAAAGGCCTTCCACTGAAACAGATCTGCTTAACATTAACAATTATGATGTCAGCTGATTCAGGAAAATACACTGTATTTTTCTTGTTAGACCTCTCCTAGCTTTGACAAAAAAAATCATACAGTCTGAGGGATATGGTTTTAATATCTGGTACGGTTTATTCTTTTGTATTTAATATCTGATATGACTTTGTATGTGTTTGCAATTAGTTTCTTATCTGACTGTTATGACATTTCTTGTTTTGTTTTTTTGTCATGGTACCAAATATGCCCTATTTGACATTATAAAAGGAAGCAGGGTTGAGGTTGAGGAGAAAATGTCAACAGGCTACAACACAAACAGGCTCTTCAAACGTTTTAAAACTGCGCCAAATCCATGCTCCATGTTTCTGTTTTTATATACATTTTTCATCAGGGTTAAATAATTCAGCAGTTTGTTTAAGTTCAGTCCCTCCCCCACCCCACCCCACCCCACCCCACCCCTTAACAGGCTTATTGTCATGAAATCTGGATGAGTTAGAGATAGGGTGAGGAGTTTGATCATCCGGGAGAGGCACGGCGTAGAGCTGCTTCTCCTCCACATCAAAGGGAATCAGCTGAGGTGACTCAGATACGTTTTTCGGATGCCCCCTGGATGCTTCCCCAGGAAGTCTTCCAGGCATGCCCCACCGGGAGGATGCTCATTGGACAACCAAAGACATGTCTCTCAGCTGGCCTGAGAGACATATGATCAGATCCTTGTTTCAACACCATGCCACAAAGCGACTCACCAGATCTCTGTTCTCAGCTTCTTGTCCATCTTTGATCCACCCAATGATTGCAGGTTCATTCGAGTATTTCTGCAGATCACAGGACTCTTACTGGAAGTCCGACGTGTTCAGGGTAAAAAAGGAATGGTGAAAGTACGGTCCCCTGTGGTGCTCCTGTGCTGCAATCTGTTTGATTAGGCAGCTGACCCCTCACCCTCAAGGTGATAAAGATATAATATTTTGAAATTTATTTATTATTCTAGTGAATCATTTTTTTCAGTAGACTTGTTTTCAGTGTTTATGATACTAAATAGTTTAAGGCATAATAAAACAAAGACACATTTTTTTTATATGAATCCCAAAGAAATCCCAAAATCCAGTTTAAGATCTTTATAGGTTTTAACATTCAACTCTTCACATTTATTCAGAAATAAACTAACAATTTAAAGTTTCGATCTGGAAACAGTGTGGAAAAAACCAGACTAGTCATCCATCCATTCAATCTGATCTGCTTGTAACCGATCAGGTTATGGAGGCACCAGGTCGAAGAGGGAACCACAGACATCCTTCTTTATGGCAAAAACCTCCACCTGTTTCTGGGAGATCCTAAGGTGCTTCCAGGCCAAACTGGTTATAGAATAAAATAGAAAATCCCTTTATTGTCCCACAATGGGGGAATTGTGGTATTACAGTTGCAAAGGTTCACAGCAAAAGAGGTCACGCAAATGTGGACCTTAAAAAAGTGCATAAAAAGAAGAGAATAATACAAACTCACTCTTGCGAATGACGGATCCTCCTGGTGGTCTGATCCCAGTTGAACATGCCCAGATAACATCCAAAGGGAGGAACTATAGAGACATCTTAATCAGATGCCTGAACAACCTCACATTTTCAGTAATCCTGAGTCCAGTCACCCCTTTGGAGGAAGGCTGAATACTCATCCATATCTCAGGACCATAGGTGAGGGTCAGAATGTTAGAGCGGTAAATCAATCTTTGTTTTTCTTCATCTCTCTTTACTTCCTACAGTCACTAGTAAATAAGACTGCGGTAACATTAAAAAGGCATGACAACCTCAGCAGCCCAGCATTGCCTAGGATTTTTCGATTACATCAATAATCATCTTCTTTGATAATCTTTTTCTGTTGAGGTTACAGTAGGAATACCCTGAACTAGGTCAGGCAGGATTAACCTAATCAAATTTAATGGCTGCAGGATTGACAGGGAAATTTTGCTATTTTGGTGCATTAAAACACAAACACAGAGAAACAGACACAAGCAGATATTTGATCATAGATATTCATTAAAGTTTATAGGGTCAAAAATTATTACAGATAGAACTCAAAAAGCTTAAGTTGAGGTTTCCTGTTCAGTTAAACTCGATTTCAATTTGTTTTTCAATAAAAGCTTAATGTTTTAAAGTTGCAGTAATAAAAAGGATTAAAGCAAAAATTCTTTAAAATGTAGTATAAACGTTTTTATTTCATAGAAAAACAAAAACAACAAAATGCAGGAATAGGAAAATATATTTATTCCATTAACATAAAAGTTTTCAGTTATCCTAACAGATAAAAACTGTATAAACAATAAATGCACATGTTGAACATTGTAAACACAGTCAGTTTGTCTTTCTATCCACCATCTGCACTCAGCTCACACTGAAATGCAACAATAATCAGCGCTCAATGTTTTTTAACCTGCCTTCTTTGTCTGATGGAGGGAACACTTGACTCTTGATCTGCCTCTGTGGTATTGCTTTCCTGTTCAGGTTCAGTTTTAACTTTATATTTGTTCGTTGGACCTGGAGAGCGAGGGGATTCGGGTTTTGGTCTCTTTACAGGAGAACATTTGTGTGCAGATGGACAGCTGTACTGATTTAAACATATGGAGCAGAGTGGATTAACTGGGAGACAAACCTGCTGTCCGAAACCAACGAGCAACCAGTTGATCTCACTCCACAGCTCCCTACAACACAAGACATAGGATTCTGTTTAATTTTTGTCCACCTGGGGGCAGCATAGCCACCTGGATGATAACAGAGGCAGTTTTTTTTTTAATCCTGTCAGCATTCCTCCTCAGTGCTTTCCCCCAAATGCCAGGTATTAGACATTTACTGCATACCTGATAACCTTGAGTACTTGTCTCTGATACCACTGGTCCCTAATGGTCTATGTTATCATTGACTATTGAACATTTCTAATACAGCTACATTTTTATTTATTTTTGCGTATAATCCAAGTAACTTTCAATTTTACAGAGTCTCAAAGGAAAAATACACAAATATTTTAACTACATATAAAATATACATATATATGTTGTTTTTTATCAGGCTTCAAAGGGTTAATATGGAATCAGCCAAAAGTAAGTAAGTAAGCAGGTAAGTAAGGAAGGAAGGAATTATGTAGGTAGGTAGGAAGGAAGGAATGGTGTAGGTAGGTAGGAAG